>NC_081180.1:85065078-85245000 GCF_029867415.1 Vicia villosa | reverse complement strand
GGAAGAACCAGAATTAAATAATAATACACTGAAGCGGTGAGTTGTTGTGCAATAATTAATGTTGTCGATTTTCTGAGGGGGGACCCCTCGCAAATGAAATGGTCAAATGTAGCTTGGGGCAGCCCCTCGCTAAAAAGTTACATGGGAAAGACAAACTGGCACGCGCAGTCTGCAAGAGCAGTAGTTGGTCATTTTGCGTGGGGTATCCCCTCGCTAATTTCCTACTGGTTTTTTGGGAGGAGTGACCCCTCGCAAATCTCTGCCTCAGATTTGACTTTTTAGCGCCAATTCCTTTTGCCAGGGGTTGCCCCTCGGAAAAAGCTTTTTTCAAATTTTAAATTTTCCCTCTTTCTAGTTTGCGAGGGGTTACCCCAAGCTAATTTTTTTTCTTTCTGCTTTTCTGAATTGCGCTTTGCGATGGGCTTTACCCCAAGCAACGTTAAATATTTGTGAAGTGTTTTGCCCCTGGCTAAATTCCCTGGCAAATTCAACTATTTCTTGTAGTGGTTCACTCTTTTTGGACAAGCATGCGTACAGTTGAGGAGACGCCGCCCTAGGTAACTGTGTAAATCATTTCAATTTTCATTGTATCTCTCCTAAAGTCATCTCTCATTAAATGCATTTGATTCCATGTTTTCTGTAATCATATTCATTCAAATACTATTGCATTTCATTTCAAATCTGTCCCTTTATATACTCATCTCCCATTCATTTTAGTCTTTTTACATTCTCTCTCTTCATTCATCTTCCTCTTTCTTTTTCTGCATAAACCCTAGTTCGTAACCGAATCTTCAGTATATCTCCATGCTTTCTTCATCAAGTTCCGCTATCAAAGAAGAAATGTCTTCTGCTCATCCTGTTCATCGCAAGTATGGTTATGCTCCTTTGAAGACATGTTCCATTCCTTTAAATGAACTGGAAGTTCTGTGTGAATCTTCGGTAGATTTTGAAAATCTAAGATTACATGGTTTCAACACTGATGCTGAGACAATGGCACAAGGCTGGTCAAACTACCTTGATAGATTGGTTGGACCAATTTATCCTGCATTAGTAAAAGATTTCTAGGCTCATGCAACGGTTACTCCAACCGCAATCATCTCCTTCGTGTTAGGGCATGAAGTTGTGATAATTGAGAAGTTAATCAGAAAGTTGTATAATCTGGATGATGAAGAAGGATGTACAGGTGCTCTTTCTGTTAGAGTTTGTTGGATAACAGTTGAGAGGCAAATATCTAATGCTTCTGGTATTGCATCTCATCAAACTGGTTTGTTGAAGCCGTTCTACAAAGTTTGGGCTGAGATTATTCTAGGATCTCTCTATCATAGAAATAGATCTTTTACCTCTACATACATCAATCCGAATCACAAGTATGCTCTCTTCTGCATTGGAAGAGGGATTGAAGTTAACATCTCAAACATTCTTTTTCAGAATTTGAAAACAAGTATTGAAGAATCACGGGATGAAGAACGCAAGAAGTTTCCAGACTTCAAGAGAAATGCTATTCCCTTCGCCAGAATGATTTCAGACATTCTGATAGAAAGTGACTTGTTGGATCCTCTAAGAACTATTGGAACGTCCAGGTTCTTTGGTGTCATTCAAGTTCACTGATGAATTGGAAGATGAACCATGTCTGACTATGGTTGTTTGGAAGCCTCAATATCCGGTTCTGACTGTAGACTTCCAATGGTTATTCAACTGGCTAAGAATGAATCCTTCTGAGGAAGCACCAAATATGGTTATTCCTGAGGTTGTCTACCCTTCAGAAGTTGCTGCTCCCGTTCCTCCAAAGAATCTTGCTGAGATTCTTCAGGCCTTGGAGAATGAAGATTCTGAGATCCCTAATCCAGAATATGCTGAAGTTATTTCTGAGTCAGACTCAGATATTGAGATGGAAGATGCTGAGATTCATCCGGCAGAAGATGATATTCTCACTGTAGATGTTGTTGCTGGTAATGGTATCCTTCTGAATGATAGTCGTGAATCTTCTTTTGCTGAACCCTCTGCTCTAGTGAACGCTATCAAGGCTCTTCAACAGAATCAAGAAGCTCTTGCTTCTCGTCTGGATAAGCATGATCAAGCACATGAAGAATTCAGAGACTTCATGAAGAAGCAGAATGAAAGCACTGTTGGGATTCATGACATGCTGGCCAAGATTATGTCTAAGCTAGGCTAGTCGTAGTCTTTTGCGTCCTTGTTGTCTCCTTTTTCTTGCATTTGTCTTCTTGCATCTCCTTTTGTATCTTCTGATTAATTCTGATGAATGAAAATCTTTTATCTTCTCTCATATTGTTTATCTTTTCATCTGAATCTTTTACGCTTTTTGATGTTATGACAAAAAGGGGGAGAAAAAGTGATAAATGATCTGATTTATATTATCAGTTGCTGGGAGTAAGTCTCCACATTTCTAACATAATTTGTAAGTTCTATGTCTTTGAGTGTTTTGCAGGATTGAAGGCATTCTAAAAAGCTCAACACGAGAAGCAAAGACATGGGGAAAAGCAATTCTATATAGAAACAAGCTCATGGAAATTGAAGCAAGCTGAGTGCTGTGAAGCTTCAAGATCAGAAGCAAGAAGGAAGAATGTTCTGATAATCTTGTGATAGAATATGCTCTAACACATTCTTATTCCTTATATGTTCTGATACATTTTTGTTTTCTATATGCTCTGATACATATTTTATGTTCTGATGCATCTTATGTGTTCTAATACAATTTGTTTCATGCTCTGACACATACTATATACTATGATACATATTTTGTGTTATGACTCATTCATGCTCTGACTTTTTTCGTTTAGTTTGTTCTGAAACATTTCAGGATGTAGAGATGCTCTGATGATGCTCTGGTACATTCAACAATGTTCTGATACAATCTAGCATGCAATGATTCAAGAAGAAATTCAAAGCTCTGAAGCTGTCCTATGGAAGCAAGAAGCAGAAGCTCTGAATGTTCTGAAGATCTAAGCATATGTGATCGTCTCAACTGAAATGGAAAATACTCAGGGAAGTCCTTTATTTATAAATTTCTTCCAGTATTTATTTCAGGGGGGGATTGTTAATCTCAGGGGGAGACATATTCACACACTATGTTTATATGCTTATGCTATAATTGTGTAATTGTCTTTAGCCGTCTGATATTCTGATTGCAAATTCATATCATTTATATATGTTTTTGTCATCATCAAAAAGGGGGAGATTGTTAGAACAAGATTTGTTCTGATCAATATTCTTAGTTTTGATGATAACCATGTATATGAATTTTTCTTGAGATAATGTGGTACTTTAATCCTATGCAATTTCCATTTCAGGAAATATATAAAGAGTATGCACAAAATCAGTGCAAGAAGCACTGACTCAGAAGGTTCAAGTATGCAACATCAGAACATGCTCTCGCAAGACATCAGAAGATGGTCAAGCAGAATCACAACATGGTCTATTGAAGCATCAGAAGAACTTGAGATCAGAAGCAGAAGCACTGAAGTTCTCATGGTATCACGCTAGAAGCACTTCAAGGTCAGAAGACAAGAAGATGCTCTGCACCAAGCTGTTTGACTCTGATGATATTCAAACGTTGTTTACACAAACATCAGATCAGAAGCAAGTACAAGATGGCAGGCTACGCTGACTGACAAAAGGAATGTTAGAAGCTATTAAAGGCAACGTCAGTAGACATAGCAAAAGCAAGGCTCGAGGTAGTTGACAAAAGAGTGAAACATTAAATGCAATACTGTACGGATCACGCAACACATTAAATGCTACCAACGGTCATCTTCTCAAAAGCCTAAAAATAGAAGTTCTGATGAGAAGCTAAATACAACACTTTGCGCAAACATACAGAAACGCTGTCAAATTCTAAAAGCTCTCAAACTTCATCTTCAACCTCACTTCATTACTGTTGTAATATCTTAGTGAGATTAAGCTTAAACTTAAGAGAAAAATCACAGTTGTGATAATAGCTTATTAAGAAGCATTGTAACTCTTATAAGAATTTGTTTACATTAATTTGTAAGAACTAGAGGAGATCAAGTTGTGATTGGATTCTCTAGAAAGTCTTAGAGGGTATCTAAGCATTGTGTTCCTAGAGTGATCAGGTTGTGACCAGAATACTCTAGAAGACTTAGAGGTTATCTAAGTGGAAAACCATTGTAATCTTGTGTGATTAGTGGATTAAATCCTCAGGTGAGGTAAATCACTCCAAGGGGGTGGACTGGAGTAGTTTAGTTAACAACGAACCAGGATAAAAATCATTGTGCAAATTGTTTTTATCTTAAGAGTTTTAAAGCTACACTTATTCAACCCCCCCCCTTTCTAAGTGTTTTTCTATCCTTCACAACGGTCAGGCTACTATTCATCTTCCCCAACCTTGGTTCCTGCGGATTTACTTAGGGTTTTTGTTGCGAGTTTCCATTGCCAAATTCTAGACTCATGGAACTTGCAAAACACCACAAAGAAATAGCAACGAATAACCCTATCCCCCTAAATCGGACCTTCTGAGTCCATTGGTGACATTGGTTTGGGCTGAAACAACCTGCAAGATGCAATACGAACGAGAACAAGGAACATGCCCTAGCCATGGTAGGTTCTGATTCACGCGTATAAACTCCAAACCAGTGGTTCTAAACTGTGCTAAACAATGTCAGGAACTCATACAAAGTGTTGGATTCGGATGAAACATGTTAAAGCATGAGATACGAAATTTCAAAAATATGCATGAATATGGTAAATTGGTGTAATACGGTGGGAGAACTGACTTTTTAAAATGTTGCGGATAGCAAGAGTTGTCACCGACTTTTATTTTATCCAATTTGGAAAGGCTAAAAGAACACCTTTTTAAAAGACTTGAGTTCGGGGGGTAGGTTATACAAAGGGAATGTGTAAGCATCCTTTGTATCCATGGTTATCCATGGGCTCTTAATTGCTTAGCTCACTTTTGTTTTCAAAATGTTTGAAGTGTAGTGTGTGAATAGGAAAAAATTTGAATAAGGACTTTAGCTTGTAAATAAGCGTAGCCTTTTTGAAATTGATTTTGAAAAAGAGGTGTGAAAAGCATTTTTGAAGTTAAGTTGAATGTTGAGCAAGCATTTAAGAGCACCTACCCTAAGAGTGGATATTTCTTGTTCTTTAAGTTTTTCGTTTGAAAGGACTATCCATACCATAAGGAGGGCAGATAGTCCTTTCATTGGATTTAAAAAGGGTCATCGAGGATCATCGTTCGCCACAAGACTATCTGTTGTACCCCAAAATTTGCCCGCACTTTTCAAGCTATTCAATTTACAGTGATATCCTGAATTTTATAAATATTCGATTTAAAGTCTATTTTAAAATATAATGATTTACTCTTAAATTATTTATATTTTAAATAAATAGAAAATGTTAGCCGAAACTTCATATACTTTCAATTGTCTTTTTATTTCACATAAATAACATAGCTTAGTTGGTTAGGAAGTCTATAAATAGAGGACTCTACACTCTTTCTCACTCACTGACAATAACCAACAATTTTTCTAACAATTCCCACAATATTTAATCTGCTTTTTAATCATGTAAATATAATATGATGGTTTAGTACAACTAATCATGCTCTCACGCACTCTTATAGTGTTCTTAGTGTCTAATTTATCTATTCATTTTATTTTACCATGACATTACAAACTTAAATGAATAAAAAGTTCTTTTTTAACTATTAATAGATAAGGAAGAAATTGTTCATAATCCCTATCATTTTTAACCGATAACATACCCCACAACTTTCAGAACCTGCGTATACTAACAACACATTAACGTATGCAACTTGTACAAGTTCCTGTTTTACAGAGACAAAGAATCAGAACAGAACCTAATTACATCACGCTGATCCTACTGAATCGGACGAATCACCGCTCGAAACCGCCGCAGCCCATTGCTCCATTACGTCACGGCCATCACGGCTTCAACGATTCTGCTTCAACCAATCGCAACATCCTCATAACAGCAATCGTTCAACTCGCATCAGCTTAACAACATCATCCTCATTTACCTTACAACTTTGTTGGAATTTGTTTTTTTGCAGAGAGGAAGAACAAAGCTCTGATACAAATCATCAACGCGAATTCAACTCAATAAGAGGAGGAGATTACGAAACCGAAACAAGATCGAAACACGTTTTCGTCTTTGCCGACACTCTCACAGAGCATCTCCGATCCGCAGCTTTTCGCGACAACCACCAGCTTGCCGCTATGTGCACCACCACGACAAGCCATCAACCGGCCACCTGTAGCAGCAACACACGACCACCGCCCTAAGATCTCGCCGTCGACGGTGCATTCCTACCGGTAATCACCTCTCTTTTCTCTGTTGTTGTTTCTGGCATGTTGTTTGCTTGTTTTTTAGATGAGAAACTCTATTGTATTGTTGTTTGATAATTGGAGAGGAAGATATTCCAATTTGTGAGAGAATGCTATGAGAGGAGAGAAAGAAAGATATTATGTCATGTGTTGTTCTATCTGTGTTATCGTGTGGTGTTGGTTTTGTTCTTTTTCTTATTACTGGCACGGGTCACACACAAAGTCGATTTAAACAATAAATAAATATATAATGATAGTTAATAAATATATATAAAAGATACACAAATTTAAAATAAAAAATATTTGAAATTATAATTGTCAAATAAATATTAATTTAATCCACTTAGAAATATATATTTTAGTAGAAAAAATAAATAAAATAATTAAGTAGTCATCTACCAGTGTGTTTGCACATATCATACAATATAGTTATAATCTATCGTGAGTAGTCATCTACCCGTGCGTTCGCACTTATTGCACAATATTATAAATAATAAATAAATATAATATATGTGATTATATTTATTTGATTTGGTAACAGGTACCAAACTTTTTTGTCCAAATTTTGTTTATTGTCACTCATACCCCTATCTTATTATAAGCATTTGAAATCTTTTTACTTATTTTAAATAAAAATTTCAATATATTTAATAGATTTATTTTTTCAAAAATATCAGTTATAGTTATAGGTTAATATGTACATATAAAAAATAAAGGAAATAATTAAGTATTTATCTATCACAGTTGTAAATAAATATAATATAATGATGGTTAAAAATGTAAATAAAATATATACACATTAAGTAGCTTGGTCCCGTAGCTTTGTCCCGTCGAAAAATAAAGAAAATAATTAAGAAATCATTTACCCGTGCGTTCACACGGTTCATACAATGTCATTATAAATAGTAAATTAATATAATATAGTGATGGTTAAAAATGTATATAAAATACAAAAAGAATAACAATTTTTTTATATAAGAAATTATGTATTCATCAATCATAATTGTCTGATGTTAAATGTAATTTTATAAGTAGTTTCGCTCAATCGAAAAATGTATGTTTTTGATACGAAATTTATGTATTTATAAATCATAATTGTATCATATTTTTTTTTTGTAAAAAAAAATATTAATAGCAATTTTTTTTGTATAAATATTAAATTTATCATAAAAAATTGCTAACATTTTTTTGATAATTGAAGTTTTTAATATCTTTTATTATACTTTAATAGTATCTTTAATTATAATTAATATATTATATATATTTTTAAAAATAATATAAAAAAATAAATAATGTTCATAGATAAAACTATATTTAGTATTATTATATAGTATTATTGTTAGTAGTTTAGATTAATGAATCAATTCTGACAATAAGTTAATTATTTGATTTATTGATCAATAAATAATTCATTAAAATATATAATTATTTTGTAATTATTTAATTATTTGATTTATTGATCAATAAATAATTCATTCAAATAAAAAAAATTAAACAACAACATTGATTATAATAAATAATAAAATTAAATGATTATATTGACCGTTAAAAATTTATTGATTCTATAATTTTGATTATATAATTTTCTAGGTCTCCAATTATCTCAAGGTACTAAGGTACTTCAAGGTACTAAGGTAATGTATGGAAGGTAGAGATAAATATATTCTAATTAAAAAAGATGATTAATATTTTATTGAAAAAAATTAGTTATTTTGTTAATAAATAAATAATATTAAAAATATTCATTTCATTAATATAACTTCAAATAAAAAAATTAAACAACAACAATCATTATGATAAAATAATAAAATTAAATGATTAATATTGGACGAAGCTAACAAACTGTAGTGAATAAATAAATGTAGGTCAAACGAAACAATTATTAATAGTGGTTGTCTTGCATATAATAATCGGTTGATATCTGAATGGATGCTTGATAAGCAAGAGTATAGCAATTTTTGAATAACAATTGAAGGGAAGGTGATTAATATGATTGCATATATAGAACCACAATGAAAGAGAATAGTGAAGTATTGTAAATAGGAAAATTAAAAAAATTGGAACATAACACAATGCAGTTGGATTGAAAATCGTTGAAGCATCTTGGAATTTGAAGATTTTACGGTAAAAGAGGTGTGTAGGTTTCCCAAGAAGTTGTGGAGGCAGGTCCTAATGAATTTGGTTTTATCAATACGTTAGTATAATAGGTTTTTTTAGTAAAACTTATAATAGGTAATTATGGTACTACCTCTTAATGATTACTTTGAAAATAAATATACTATTTTAAAATTTAAGAAATTTTATATTATAGGCTTTTTATATATTTTACCTGTAATATATTAGTTGACATAGTATATTTTTATTTGTAATTGAATTCGGGAAAAAAAATAAAATTTATGTAATTGAAATGAATATTATAATTAAAAAAATTATTTAATATTATATTAAATAATTATTTCTCTTAATTTTTTTACAAATAAGATAGTTATTTTAGTTATTTTATAATAAAGAGTAAGTTTTTAAAAAATGGACTCTCTCTTTTCATATATATTTTAGAATATTTTTTTTACAAATAAGATGGTTATTTCATAAATAGATTGTTTTATCATTTTTTAAAGATAAATTTTGTTTATTTAGGTCTCATTTACCATTACCCATAAATTTATTATGGGTATAATGAATTTATTACAATAAATATATTTATTATAATAAATATATTTACCTTTACCCATATTAAAAGTAGACTAATATAATTTTATAATTAGTATTAAACAAAAACTATACTCACAAATGGAATAAAAAGATATGACACAAAAGGATCTCACTCTATTTAATAGAAAATAAATATATCATTATTGGCCCCATATCACATAGATAAAATATTATGATAGTAGTTATTCCCAATGGTATTTTCTTAAAATTTTCTATAAAATGAATTTAGCCTTGTTGATACAACTAATAATTACCTACAATTACCTATAAAATGAATTATTATCACCTAAACTCAATCACAACTAATTAAAAAAGACGATTAATTATTATCACCTACAACTAATACCTACCTCTATTGGGTCCTTTGAAGGGCATTAATTGATTTATTATAGCAATCAATTAATAGATTTATTATAAGTGCATGCAAAAGAATTGATTTATTAAGCAATAGTTGTTTCATATGAATAGTAATAATAGTGCCTACAAAAGAAACGGCTGACACGTTTTTCCTAGGCTAGCCCTACCATAGCATTACTGCATAGATCTCAATGTAATACCAAATCAACAAAATATCTTTAACCAACTTTGTAAGCAACATATCAATATAATTATTTAGAATGAATTGGAACCGCTGGAATTGGGAAAGGGAGGGATTTAACAGAAAATTAGGACTTTATTAAATTAGAAATGCAAAAAAACTTAAATAGTTCAATATTTTTAATACAAAAAATTATAAGATAAAAAAAGAGAAACAAAGATAGAATGACATAGTAGTGAAAATCATATATCTCACAAAAAATAAAAATAAACAATTAAATCATTCTACTTGTGTGTATATCAAACAGAGTAATGGAAAAAACAATCTGGAGTGATATAAACAAAAACCACAATGCTCCCCTCCTGATTCAAAAACTATTTTCTGTCAAAAAAAAAAATAATCAAACCTTTAGCAAACACCACTATATAAAGTCCAACTCTTTCCTTAAAAAAAACCATAACTTTTTTAAACAATGTCTACAGAGGAAAAACATACGGGTAACAATCAATTTTGAAAAATATAAGTAATTTGAGAACTCAAAAATCTTATAAAAAATGTTAATTTAAAATAAAATAATATATATGTATTGGAAACAATAAAGTAGAAATAAATCAAATTATTAATTGAAATCAAATAGCTTAAATAGGGTGATATTTCATACATATATTATTAAACTCACATTAATACTAATTCAAATTACTCCAGGAGTAAGTGTTGAACACTTACTCCAAGATTCAACTCAATTTGAATTAAGAATATTATTGTTGCAATAATTACATAATTGTGCAATATTAATTAATATTAATATATATTATTCACTTGAAATATATAATAGAAATAAATGTAATAATAATAATAGTAATAAAAATTCTTATGTTAATATAAATAAAAATTTTATTTTTAAATTATTTAATTATGAAATTATATATGCAAAAATATATTATGCATCTATTTTCTTATAAATATTTAGTGCATACTAAAATAAATCAAATAAAAATAAATTTGAGTTTTTCATTAAAAAAAAATTGTGTTTTCGATACATCATAATTGTCTCATGTTTTTGGTTGAAACAAATCTTATCGTTTTTCATTTTATAAGTTATTTGTTTATTATTTTTGTATTTTATTAATATTTAAAAAAATCAAAAATAGTAATGATTACTAAAAAAATCATAATAATTAATAGTTTATAAAAAAATTAATGCTATTTACAACCTTTAAAGGTAGTGAAAATATGTCAATTATGCTACTTAGGAAGACACGACACTACTATCATCCCTTAAATATATGTATCAATTTTAAAAACTCCAAAATTAAATACTATTAATAATAATAATAATAATCCATTTACATTAGAAAATGCAAAGAATCTTGATATCAATAATTACAGTTAATTTTGAATTCTGAGGTAAGGAATCGCCTACCAATGTAAAATTTGCAAATGAAATATTTTTTTTGAAACTTGATAAATACTATCTATTATTTGTTTCGGAAAAAATATGTTAAAGAAAATATTAAAAATATTCCAAAATTTAAATCAATTTGAATTAAGAAAATTAATGTTGTGATAATTACATAATCGCACAATATTAATCACATGAAATTACATTTATATTACAAAAATAAACACAAAAAGTATAAGAATAAGCAATACTACATATTTTCACGAAACACCATTCTTTTATTTATTTTTGTTTTTATGAAATCTCTATTAAAAATCACTTAAAATAATCAGAAATAATATCTTAATAAAAAAGTATGAACTAATAACATGCTCTCATTTATGTGAAAACAAATAATTCCTCTTCTTTCAAAATCTTCCATCTTCCATTCCACCTGTATATTACTGTATATTAATACCTGTAAAAAAACAATAATAAAAAATTGACATGTTAAAGGAGTGAAAATAATGAAGATCTTTTATAAAAAGATTAGAAAATAAAACGTACTATAATGAAATAAAATGTAATTATACCATAAGAAAATTAAATTAATGGGAAAAAAAGTATCATTGGTGCCATTTTAGATTATAGTGTGCCTGATTATATGCATTTAGATGGTTAAAGTACACTTCTTCTATCATTACACATCAACATAGACAAAGTTTTTGCTTCTAATTTTTTATACCAAAAAGAATATCGGAAAAATGGTGTTTATTTGCTTTCTCTTACGCTAATTTATTTGTTTTTTCTCAAAAACTCCCAAAGCTTCCTTTCTCATCCCAAAATAACGCAATGAAAAAATAAATTTTTGCAAAATAAAAAACCAATCATCACGGTTACATTCTCCATTTTTTTATGAAATCAAACCCAAAAATTTAAAGCTTGAATCAGTAATAAAAAAAATGAAAAGGGGAAAAACAGAAACCTTCATCGGCAACTTTAAATGGCGACAATGTTGGACCTGCGGATCTGAGTGGCGGAAGGGATGTGCGACACGGTTGTAGACGGCGACAGTTGATGTAGACTGAGCAACCTCTAAAAAATAAAATACCAAGAATTCTTATTATGAAAAATCAATAAAAAAAGCAGATTATTGATAAAGAAAAGCTAGAGATGAAAAAATAATGAGGTAAAGGAAGATGAAAAGAAACCCTCTGTTTGATATAAAAGAGAGTTAGATATATTTGATTAAGAGAATGAATTTAAAGATGGAGGAAAGGAATTTGAAAGGGCTGTGGTTCAAATTCGTGATATTTCAAATGCTTGGAATATTGGAAGGAACTGTTGAAGAGAATGATAGACAACTTTGTTGAAGAGAATAAATTTATAGATGGAGAGAAAGAATTTGAAGAGACTGTAATGGGTTGTAATTTAGGGTTTGCAGGTTGAAATCAAAAGCCATAATATATAGAGATCATTGACAGAAAGTTACAGGGTTTTTTAGAAACCAAAGTTAAAAAGCGTGGAAGAGGTTTTAATGTATTCAAGAAAGTTTTCCACAATTCCAATACAAAGCTGTCACGACAGTATTAATGATGTAAAAGAAAATGGACAATTGAAAGGTTATTAAATGATAAAAAAATTTACTCATTAATGAAAGTATTAAAGGAGATACAATTACCGTTATGTCCCTGAATATCACCTTCAAATTGGTGATTATAGGGATATTGAAAGAATTTCATATGTCATGTACTTTATTATATTAAAAGTAGATATTTAGTGCATACTAAAATAAATCAAATAAAAATAAATTTGAGTTTTTCATTAAAAAAAATTGTGTTTTCGATACATCATAATTGTCTCATGTTTTTGGTTGAAACAAATATTATCGTTTTTCATTTTATAAGTTATTTGTTTATCCCACATTATTAATCGTTGTTGGCAAATTACAGGTTTGTCCCACATTATTAATCCTCGTTTACAAAATTTCCATGATGTAAAATCCTTGATTCTTGATATTTGTAGTAAGGAGGATAGTAAGACTGCGGGTAGAGTTGCGGTTATGATTGATATTTTATGGAGAAATCGTAACAATATGGTTTGGAACAATGAGAAGGAGGAATACTCTAAACTTGGTTTAAATGCGTTTTGTAGTTGGCAAGAGTGGTTCCTGGCACAACGGCATGGTACCAACGTGGGGAATAGGTCTTCAAACATAAGGTGGGTGCCACCGGTGGAAGGGAGTATCAAATGTAATGTGGATGCGGGTTATAATAACACTCAGGGTACTACTAACCGGGGTTGGTGTATGAGAGATCATACGGGGAGCTTTATGTTTGCAGGTGCGGCTTGGGACTTTGGTCATTATCCGATTTTTGAAGCGGAAGCTTTGGCTCTTAAGGAAGCCATTCAAGGTGCTATTGATATGGAGGTGCACAATGTTATATTTGAAAGCGATTCTCTAAGAACGGTTCAAGCTATTCATGGCAATCACCAAGGTGTCTCAGAATTTAATTGCATTATTTCTTCTATTCATAGTTTGTTACTTAATTTTCCTAACTTCGAGGTGAAGTTTGTTAATCGCCAAGCGAATGCGGTTGCTCACTCTTTAGCAAAGGCGGCCGATTCTTGGACTAGGCGTAGTTTATTTCATATGATACCTCTTTGTATTGAACAACTTTTATTTAATGAAATGAATTGAATTTCTGTTTGTCAAAAAAAGTTATTTGTTTATTATTTTTGTATTTTATTAAATTTATAAAAAAAATAAAAAATGGTAATGATTACTAAAAAAATCATAATAATTAATAGTTTATAAAAAAAATTAATGCTATTTACAACCTTTAAAGGTAGTGAAAATATGCCAATTATGCTACTTAGGAAGACACGACACTACTATCATCCCTTAAATATATGTATCAATTTTAAAAACTCCAAAATTAAATACTATTAATAATAATAATAATCCATTTACATTAGAAAATGCAAAGAATCTTGATATCAATAATTACAGTTAATTTTGAATTCTGAGGTAAGGAATCGCCTACCAATGTAAAATTTGCAAATGAAATATTTTTTTTGAAACTTGATAAATACTATCTATTATTTGTTTCGGAAAAAATATGTTAAAGAAAATATTAAAAATATTCCAAAATTTAAATCAATTTGAATTAAGAAAATTAATGTTGTGATAATTACATAATCGCGCAATATTAATCACATGAAATTACATTTATATTACAAAAATAAACACAAAAAGTATAAGAATAAGCAATACTACATATTTTCACGAAACACCATTCTTTTATTTATTTATGTTTTTATGAAATCTCTATTAAAAATCAGGACTCGAGGTGGTGCAGAATGCAAAAATCAGGACGTATAGATGTGTCAAACAAAAAATAGGAAGGAATGTTGAGGTTTTAATGTAACATATACATTGGCCTTACCTAGTCCAATTGCTTCAGAACTCTTCATTATCCTTAGCCTCTTGCAAGACTCGGGGAACATCCTAAACTGTGAAAAACAAAATCATTTTAGATTTCAGAATGAAATAACTGTTTGTTGATTCTGATGTTGTCGAACTATCAATTCAGGAATTCAATGATCGATAATTATCAATGTCGTAACAAACTGAGACATGAATTATATCAGAAAGTGGAATTACTCCCATGGAACATCATCGACTAGCACATGTTCATCCCTTTTCTATTTTTTTTTTTACTTTTGCAGACGCAAACACTATTAAGAATTTTTACAACTTTTAATCAAAATTGGATGGTTTTAAAGGGTGGCAGAGCGGATTCGATCCGCTGATTCACCCGTCCTCTAACATGTTTATCCTTTTTTTGTTACTTTTGCAGAAACAAACACTAATAAGGATTTTAACAACTTTTAGTGTTTAAGCGTGCAAAACGCATATGTCCGCCCCACCACCGCCCCGCTCTTTTTTATTTTTTCATCCCTGCCCCCTTTTTCGTGGAATGAGTTAGGGTTTTTAAGTCCTCGCCCTCTCTACTATGACCGTCTCATTATTTTTCAGACTTTTGCAGGTAGAGATTGTCCCATTTTTCATTGAGATTTCAAGTCTTCGCCTTAACTATGTCCGACACACCCCATCTCATTTCTTTTTTCAATTTTTTACGCAGCAGGCCTAAAGGATTAGACATACCCATTTTCCACCATTGAATTTGCTTTTGAAATTGCCTTACAAGATAGCATAAATGTGTTTTTTTAATGGAAATCATCTGAATTGTTTACTCACTATTTTAGTCACACATGGCAACTAGTCTTCAACCTACTTACATAGTTATGGAAACTACATTTTGATTCTGAGATTTTCTTTTTCAAAAATTTATGACGCTGTACACACTTTCACCTTGGTTTAATTTCTTAAGAAAATTGCAATTAACATGTTCATCGTTTTGTAAAGCAGGGTGGCTTGGAATAGGTAAATAAATGTTTAAAAATAAAACAAAAAAAACTACTTCGAATGTACCAAAACAGTTGATAATTGATCACTGATAAAAAATAAGAAAAGAAAGCATGATGTTCTTAGTTTCTTACCTTTCTATAACAAACAAAAACCTCACTTACATTAACTTGAATAGAGAATGCGAACAAGTTAATAGAGAAATACAAATTTTATATACTAATGACAAACCTAAGACAAACCAAAGATACCTTGAAACATCTACTACACCAAAATGCCTAATATATTGTCATCAATATATTTGGCCTACTATAAAGTTTAGGAGTGTGAGACTCCAATTCTTGTATATAGAATATGATTAGGATTATACATATATAAGCAAACAAGAAGGTATTATAGCTTAACAAATGCGATCTTCGATCTTAACGGAACAGTATATAGCTCAACATTGTATCGTGCTAGTTACGACTTTTGCACTTTTCCACGGCTCGAGGTGCCGCAGAATGCAGAAATCAGGAAGTATAGATGTGTCAAACAAAAAATAGGAAGGAATGTTGAGGTTTTAATGTAACATATACATTGGCCTTACCTAGTCCAATTGCTTCAGAACTCTTCATTATCCTTAGCCTCTGGCAAGACTCAGGGAACATCCTAAACCGTGAAAAATAAAATCATTTTAGATTTCAGAATGAAATAACTGTTTGTTGATTCTGATGTTGTCGAACTATCAATTCAGGAATTCAATGATCGATAATTATCAATGTCGTAAGAAACTGAGACATGAATTATATCAGAAAGTGGAATTACTCCCATGGAGCATCATCGACTAGCACATGTTCATCCGTTTTCTATTTTTTTTTACTTTTGCAGACGCAAACACTAATAAGAATTTTTACAACTTTTAATCAAAATTGGATGGTTTTAAAGGGTGGCAAAGCGGAATCGATCCGCTGATTCACCCGTCCTCTAACATGTTTATCCTTTTTTTTTTGACTTTTGCAGAAACAAACACTAATAAGTTTTTTTACAACTTTTAGTGTTTAAGCGTGCAAAGCGCATATGTCCGCCCCACCACCGCCCCACTCTTTTCTTTTTTTTCATCCCTGCCCCCTTTTTCGTGGAATGAGTTAGGGTTTTTAAGTCCTCTCCCTCTCTACTATGACCGTCTCATTATTTTTCAGACTTTTACAGGTAGAGATTGTCCCATTTTTCATTGAGATTACAAGTCTTCGCCCTAACTATGTCCGACACACCCCATCTCATTTCTTTTTTCAATTTTTTGCGCAGCAGGCCTAAAGGATGAGACATACCCATTTTCCACCATTGAATTTGCTTTTGAAATTGCCTTACAAGATAGCATAAATGTGTTTTTCTAATGGAAATCATCTGAATCGTTTACTCACTATTTTAGTCACACATGGCAACTAGTCTTCAACCTACTTACATAGTTATGGCAACTACATTTTGATTCTGAGATTTTCTTTTTAAAAATTTTTTGAGGCTGTACACACTTTCACCTTGGTTTAATTTCTTAAGAAAATTGCAATTAACATGTTCCTCGTTTTGTAAAGCAGGGTGGCTTGGAATAGGTAAATAAATGTTTAAAAATAAAACAAAAAAACCACTTCGAATGGACCAAAACAGTTGATAATTGATCACTGATCAAAAATAATAAAAGAAAGTATGATGTTCTTAGTTTCTTACCTTTCTATAACAAACAAAAACCTCACTTACATTAACTTGAATAGAGAATGCGAACAAGTTAATAGAGAAATACAAAATTTATACACTAATGACAAACCTAAGACAAACCAAAGATACCTTGAAACATCTTTTACACCAAAATGCCTAATATATTGTCATCAATATATTTGGCCTACTATAAAGTTTAGGAGTGTGAGACTCCAATTCTTGTATATAGAATAGGATTAGGATTATACATACATAAGCAAACAAGAAGGTATTATAGCTTAACAAATGCGATCTTTGATCTTTACGGAACAGTATACAACTCAAACATTGTATCGTGCTAGTTGCGACTTTTGCACTTTTCCACGACTCGAGGTGCTGCAGAATGCAGAAATCAGGAAGTATAGATGTTTCAAACAAAAAATATGAAGGAATGTTGAGGTTTTAATGTAACATATACATTGGCCTTACCTAGTCCAATTGCTTCAAAACTCTTCATTATCCTTAGCCTATTGCAAGACTCGGTGAACATCCTAAACCGAGAAAAACAAAATCATTTTAGATTTCAGAATGAAATAACTGTTGATTCTGATGTTGTCGAACTATCAAATCAGGAATTCAATGAGACATGAATTATATCAGAAAGTGGACTTACTCCCATGGAACATCATCGACTAGCATCCAATCACCCTAAACTATTGCTTTCATTCTTTTGCGTATGAACATACTAAGAACCCGGGGGCGATTGGACAAGATCTTTAAGAGAAATTTCTCAACTCTGCATCTTCCGTTCCTTTCATTTACAAATCAGAGCATTGTAAGTGTTTTACGACTGCACTCTCTCGACTCAAGTGAGTTTTTTTTCTTCATTTTCATCTCTCTTTGTTTCGCGTCTCGCTGTCGCTAACTAACCCTTTATCTTGAATAATTTTTTACAGTTATGGTTGAAACCACGGTTGTCGTCCCCATCACCGTCGAAGTTGATCCCAATCAAATCGAATTTGCATATTCCTTCTTTCCCAGTTTCAGTTTTGGTCTCAAGTTTGATGGGTTGGTATTTTGTTTTGGGTTTACTTCTTGATATGTTTTCATTTTTATGTTGTTGTTATATGATTGGTTAGGAACCGAGTTCCGACAATATTGTGACAACACTCTGCAGGATGGCGATGACAACTTCAAAGGTGGTTCAATGGCAGCACTCTAACAATCAATTGCGGCTACATCCCAACCGTCTACAGTGGTATGAGTGTTGGTATATATAAAATATTTAATTTTAATATCTCTATAAATAAAGAATCATTGTATAGTAGATGAAACAATATTCATCTATGTATATAAGTGCTAAAGCTAAAGGCAAAAATGTATTTATAATGAAACAATATTCAACTATGTATATAAGTGCTTAAGTTAAAGCCAAAAATGTATTTACAATGAAACAATATTTAACTATGTATATAAGTGCTTAAGCTAAAGCCAAAAATGTATTTATAATTATACTTTGTCCTGTTTCTGTTTTAAATTTTCTACAATCTTTTACATTTGTAATAGTTCAATATATTTTCAGTGTTTCGGTTGATATGATGCTCTTAAAATATTGGTGTGTGTGCGCAGGTGAAGTTGCAATGGTTAATTATACAACAAGTATCTCTAAAATATTGGTGTGTCTGTGCAGGTGAAGTTGCAATGGTTAATTAATAAACTGTAAACAAGTATATTTAGAGCAAATGCTACTGAATATGGTATTCCGAAGTTGCAATTTGGCCAGATATTGAAATTGAGTTATTTAGAGACTTTTCTGATTTCTTTCTAAACTCAAATTAACTCAAATCATGTGACATTTTTTGTTGTTGATAATTAATGTATGGTTATATCATATAAATATGTATTTAGTGCATAAAATGACCTTGGAGGTAAATTTCATTATTTATTTCATTGGTTAACAATAAAATGTATGTATACTTAATGAGGTTGTTGTGAATTGTGATCAATGTACAGATGATGAATGACCATTATTTTATTAATTAAGAAAAAAAAGATGAATTTTATGATTCTTTTAAGGATAGGAAAAAGAATAAGGATGTAGGCCATACATCACAAGCAGCTTTTGAGTCACCTGCATGTTTTCATATGTTGATTTTTTAATGTATTTTTGAATTTTGGTTTTAGTTATAAATTTAATGGGATTCTTAAAAAAAATATATTAGGTAGGCTTGATAATCAATAGTGTTATTTCATTGTTTTTATTTCATTAATGATAAATTTAATGAGATTCTATTTTCAATACACTAAATTAGTAAATGGAAAGTGTTATTTCATTATTTTTTTTGGTTTGAAATGATTATTATTTTAACTTCTCAAAAAATTGGTATTTGAAATTGTGATTAAATAATTAAATATTAAAAAATAAAATACGTTAATAAATAATTATTATGATTATGATGCTTCAATAATATTATTAAATATGAGATCTCTTAATTATTAGTATTTTTATTTTTATTTTTATTATTAATATAAATTCATAAATAGAATTGTACCACACGTTAATAAATAGATTTATTTTTTAAATAAAAAATATTATTATTTGATTGCTAAATTAATTTATTTTGGCAATAGTAATTAATAAATAAATATTTAAAAAAATAAAATATGTAACTAAATAAATATTATGATAGAATTAATAGTATAAAATCAATAAAATAAACTAACTGACATATTAATTTGATTTGCCTTTTACGACCCGTTCTATGAAAAAGTTAGGTCTATTTTGTTAAAAAAATACTGCATTAAATGCTCTTTTCTATTTTTACTATTTTTCACCAATGCTCTATCTATTTAAACGGTTTGATTGTTGAATGATATTAATGTAGATGAAATCATAATTGATAACTTATTTTGATTATTTTAAAACTTGCTATTAGTAATAATTTTATTATAATTAACTTTAATTATTTTATTATTATTTAAGTCATTCCTAACAACTATTTTTTATTATTTATTATTTATTATTTATGATTCATTATTCATTAATTGATTATGGTTGTTTCAAATTCCTTACTCGAGTTCCGCAATTTTTGTGGCTAAATAATAATTCAATGTTAACTTTTTTGTTTTCCAATTATTTATATGGCTTTTGGTATTTCTTATACATATAATCCAAGCAATTAATTGATTTTGCCCATATTTTAAACCTTTTGGATTTTCGTATAACTTTTAGTTTCTAACCTCTTACAATATAAACCCTAATGTTCTGCCTTCATAGTCTCACATTTACATCTTTACCAAGTACACAGTAAGCCTTTCATTTTCTTATGTCTAAACCATATGATTCATTCGTAAAATGTCTCCATGCCCTAACATCTTTTGTTTCTGTTGTGTTTTCTTTCCTGCAGGCCTCAAATCATGAAAATAAGGCGGTGTTTTCAACTATTATGTGGAGTATCTGGAAAAGTAGAAACAATGCTCTCTGGAATCAGATTGAGGAGTCTCCTGATAATATATGCATGAGATGTTCTCATCTTTTATCAGGTTGGAGAGACGCCCATTTGGTCAGGAATATAGTGGAATATAGTGTCTCCTGTAGAGCAACTCACAGCTGTCACTAAGTGGTGTAAGCCACCATATGGTCGGTTTAAATGTAACATTGATGCTTCTTTTTCTAATAACAAGGTCGGTATAGGTGCCTGTATCAGAGACGATGATGGGAGGTTTATTGCAGCTAGGACAGATTGGTTTTCACCTATTACTGATGTTGATATTGGCGAGGCTCTAAGTCTATTGGCTGCTATTAAATGGGTTTTGGTGCTGGGCTATGATAATGTGGATTTCGAGTCGGATTCAAAAACGGATAGTGTGACTATCCCCAAGCCAAACGACTCAGATTTCGGCGCCATTACTCGAGTCTGTTATCAGCTTATTAATCATAGAAATAATAATATTTCAAAAATTAATATATAATAATAATAATATCTCTAAAAAAATTTACGACTAAATAAATTGACATATTAACTTTCTCTTTGCATTTGTTGCATTTGTCCTGATATCATGTTTCTATATTTTCTGTCAATACAAATGATTCTAAAATGCACTACCATTTACTTATGTCATTAAAATCTATGGAATTTTAATTTTACACCAATGAAATATTTGTAATTAGTTCAATTAAATAGACACTTTTTTAGTAGATAATTAATGTAATTTGTGGTAAAAAATATGATTTTTTCAATAAAGAAATTATTAACAATTTTAATTATATATTAAATTAATAGAATGTTTTATTTCTTAATAATATAACCAAAATCATTACACTACAAAATATTACTTATTTAGGTATTGCTCGATGAAGTTTCTATATTGGATCACATAGAAAATAACGGTGCACTTTACAAAACATTATAGTAATTGTAAAAGATTTGTTTCGTTTTTTTTTCTTCACATTTACAGTCTTTAAAAACATATAATTTTGTGCCATTTAATTGTTATTTTATGCCTTTAATTGTTATTTAGATAATTTATTTTTATTTCCAATATAATAAATAAAAATAAATATCTATTTAATTTTTAATATAAATTATCTTAAAATAATCGAGATATTATTAATTTAGCTATTTAAAAATAACTATAACTATAAATATTTATTTACTCACAACGGGTCTATACATAAAATAAATGATTATTTTTCACCAATTTTTTACAACTTAATATAATATAATAAGTTACTCATTATTTATTTTAAACAAATAAATAATAAGACTTGGTACAAATATTTGACATATTTAAAGTATAATTTTTGAGAATTTAACATTAATAAAAAACGATTTAGGTATATTCATCACATACATCTTGAAAATTATTTAGTTGAAATGTATAAATAAAAACGGATCATTATTAATAGTTTTAATTATTTATTTTGATTTTTTAATTACCCCATTTATAGTTATTTATTCAACTTCTTAATATTATGGTTATCATTTATAATAATGCACAAATCATATATATATATATATATATCATATTTCATATTTCCCATTACATATATATCTAATTTTTTAAGGTCATGTTTTTTTGAATTAACACAATTTTTCTTTAAAAATTATTAAAATAATTCGCCACAATATAATTAATTAATATTTGGATCACAAGCACGAATTGAAATATTTTTATTTATTATTTTTAATAGTATATTTTTTAATCATTACTTTAATATAATTTTTTACTATTCATAATAACGTTGCGCCATCCGCGGTCTTTCAAATAGATTTGATGTTTTTTTTATCTTTTGATATCCTTCTTCTGAAGCTTTCCCAGTGTCAATACATATTCATTAAACTCTATTATGTAATTTAAGGATTTATACTATAGTTTTAATTATTATTTAATTGATAGTACTCATATTTAATTTTATGGGAGACATTTAAAATATTAATTAATTAATTCAATTATATAAACGGGAATAAGTTACAAATATTTTTATAAGCATAAAATTTTTTACTGTTGATACAATTATTATTATAAATATTTTTATAAACGGGAAAAGTCAACTGATGATACAATTATTTTTATAAACGAGAATAAGTTACAAATATTTTTATAAATGGAAAAAAGTCAACGGTTAATATAATTATTTAACGAGTTAATTTTTTTAAAAACTTACACAAATTATTAATAAATTAGAAATGTCTAAATTATATTATAATTTACAAATAAATTTAGTTAAATAAATTTTTTATGTATATTATTAATAAAAATAACATTTTATCTATACAATAGTAATCTTATTATAAATAAAATTTGTAAATTATAAGTACTTTTAAAATAAAATTTTTTATTTAAAAAATATTTAACCCGTGCTTCGGACGGGTCTAAGTACTAGTTTTGTAATATTTAAGAATGAATTTAAAATCTTAGACAGATATTTTAGAATATTAGTTTATGGCACGATAGGAAAGAGATTGCTTACCCTATAAATAAATAAATCCTATTCAATTTTCAAATTGCAATACTAGTAATATCTTTCCAACATAAAAAAAAAGTGCAACATTAGGATTATATTTCAATTCTCTTCCGGCTTAACATCTTATTTATTCAGCTTTCATGCATTGTTAAATTCTTTTGAGAAAGAATTTTATTGTGTTTATCGTAGTTCTCTTTGATTTAAAGAATAATCTGCGCAGTTGCATGTAGAGAATATTTGATTTTTACTTCAAAAAAGTTTTATTTCAATTTTATCATGAATACAGTAGATGGAAGAAAGAAAAACACAGGGCGCAAGAAGATTGATATCAAGAAAGTTGAAAAACAATCCAACAAACTAGTGACATTCTCAAAAAGAAAACAAGGTTTATTCCAAAAAGCAACTGAACTTTGTGCCTTGTGCGATGTTAATATAGCCATGATTATGTCTTCTCCTGCTGATAAACTATTCGCTTTCGGTCAACCCGACACCGACACAGTCCTCAACAACTACATCAATGGAACCACTGAGTTTGAAGATGAAAAGTCGAATTCTTCGATCTATGAAGCGTATAATAGAGAATATGAAGAGGCAGTTAAGAGGTTGGAATTGGAAAAGAAGAAATTAGTAGAAACTGAAAAATCGGCTAGGGTTTCGAATAGAGGTGAATGGTGGAATGATTCTATTGATGATATGAATAGGGAACAACTTGAACAATTTATGGTGGCGATTTATGAGTTTAGGAAGAAGCTTGCTGAAAAGGAACATGAACATGTGAAGAGGTTTTCCATGCAGTAGCTTTTCAATATTTTTTTTCTTCTTCTTTTATAAAATTTTTTAGGTTAGATTCAACTATTCTTGATTCGTTTCTTTTGTTAGTGTTCTTTTAATCTGTGTACTGCACTTTGTATAATATTGCAATTGAGATTTTGTTTAATGATAACTTAATTTGGATTTTTTTTTCTCACACCATGTGCTTATTTGAGTCTGTATATAATTATTACATGTACATTTATTTAAAGCAATATTTTTCTTTCTTTTTTTTTTTTTTTTCAATTAAGAACAATTTTTGTAACAACTAAAATTAAATTTGTATGAAATAAAATAAGGATTTGCTTCCAAAACATCAGGTGGAAGCAAATTAGATTGTTTTGGTAGTTGTTTTGATATTTTAGTCTATTTTGTTGCTGGATCTTTTTGATTGGCTTGTATCAAACAAGTTTTTTGGAATAAAATTATTCTTATCTGTTTAAAAAAAATAAAAATAAGGATTTGCTGGTTGTACTTAGGGGTGAGAATAGGTTGGGCCGAGTTAGGTTTTGCTAAGTCTGAGTCTGGCCTACCAAAAACTTCAAAGCCTAAGGCTTGTGGCCTATCATAGACTTATTTTTCAGCCTAAGTCTAGCATTTTCAAAGGCCTGATTAGCCTATTAGCCTGCTTAAAAAGCCTATATCATTTGAATATATTTAATTACGTAATTCAATTAATGTTTAAATATACTAGAGAATTAAAATTACAATTAGATTAAATGTTTGTTTACATCGACTTATGTGAGTTTACATAGTAGTATAAGTTTTGTGAGATTATTTATTTGAGAGAGCTTATGAAAACAACTTATGACATTATTCATAAGGTTATTTCAAATTTTTTTACAAGTTCTTCAAGATAATTAGACTTTAATTATGTATTTTAATATACGTACAAAAAACAATATAAAAAACAATAAATTTATTCAGAATTATTAAAATAGGTCGGCCTGATAGGCTTAAAAGGCTTTTTCTATGGTCTGCGGCCTAGCATATTTAACTAAAGCCTGGCCTAGTCTTGGCCGATGTAGGCTAGACCGTAGACCCTTGTTAGTTGGTCTAACTTATTCCCACCCGTGGTTGCACCCTTATATAAGAGATTCAAGTTCTACAAAACATACCAAATGCATAAATTGTCCTATTCAGATTTTAAAATCCGGACGCACGACATATTATATTATATTATAAGAGACTTCAATTTAAATTGAAATTCACATATAACTCAATCAAAATTTTAAAATTAGAATCCACACCACATATTACAAGAGGGCTCTAATCCACCTAAAACGCACCAAAACCTTAAACTTTATTGGTACATTGGGTGCGTCTGAATTTTGAATAAAAAAATGTGACAATCTTTTATCTTATTTTTTGGGGTTTCTCACGCACTATATGCGTTTCCAAAAATACTTTTGCTTTCGTAGGTGTATCTCAAGAAACACTTTTTTTGTTAATTTAATGTTGATTTGTTTCGTAGGTGCATCTACGAAATATTTTTTAACGTCCGTAAATGCACCTACAGAACAATTCACTGTTAAATAAAGGAAAGTGCTTCGAGAAATACACCTATGAAAGCAGGGGGTATCTAAGAATATTATGGGGTGGATTGAGAGAATAATTAAAACCCCTTAAAAATTATTTAAAGGAAGAAAGGAATAAAATCTTTGAAGCTCTTAGAAAAATGAAAGATTTATATCTAAAGTTATCATGAGAAGAGAAAAGAAAGCAAACTAATCTCAATAGTGAGTACACTTTTCATTGAAAAGAGTGGGAAAAGGGCTTTTCTTGAAAATGCATAGAACTAGACAAGTGTATGCTCCAAGTTTGGTATATATTTCAATGAAGATTCTAACAACAAAATTTCCTTTGCTTCCACCTAAAGATATTCTTAAATTTGTCACCCTTCCAAATGCAATACCTATATATAGTTTTTTCTTCAATTTCAATTGCAAACTACAATCATCTTAGATATATATTCTTTCACATGAACCATGAATAATTATTTCCACACAACACTTTTCTTCTTCTTTGGGTTTGTTTCTTCAAGTTTGTTTCAATTTTCAGTTGCTTCTATTGTTTCCACCGGTGACTTCAATAAGGACTTCTTTGTATTATGGTCTCCCAATCATGTTAACACATCTGATGATGGAAAGACAAGAAGCTTGAAACTTGATCAAGAATCTGGTATTCTCAAATATATCTATAATGTATCTTATTCTTAACAACCTGCAATGTGTAACCTAAGCACAAACACTTCGTATTGAAAACCTGTATTGAAACCGACACATGTAGTTATATTCAATTATTTTGAGGTATAGCAACTGTGTCATATCATAGCCACATTTTTTACCACATTGACTGTATTTTAATGCAGTATAAAAGTTCGCAGCCTAACCACATCCCGACAGAAATTTAAAACCATGGTGTCTTTGTCATGTCTGTGTCAGTGCTTCATAGAAGAATATTCATTTATTAATTATGAGTTTTGGATCATTGCAGGGGCTGGTTTTGCTTCAAACCAGATGTTTTTATTTGGACAAATTGACATGCAAATCAAACTAGTAGCAGGTGATTCTGCAGGCACAGTCTTGGCCTTTTATGTAAGAACCATTTATTTTATTTTCTATCTATTTTTAACATATAAATGAAAGTATATATACAAATTAGTGTGGAAATTTATTTTCAGCTGACATCTGATCAACCAAATAGAGATGAAATAGACTTGGAATTTCTAGGAAACGTCTCTGGCCAACCATATATTCTTCAAACAAATATTTATGCAGATGGATTTGACAATAGAGAGGAAAGGATTCAACTGTGGTTTGATCCCACAAAGGACTTCCATACTTATTCTGTCTTGTGGAATCTGCACCAAATTGTGTAAGCAATCTGATTATATCCTAATATCTTTCTCTTCAACCCTTCTTAAGGTTTCAAGTTCAATCCCGCTAGATGCTGATAATTTATGTATTAAGCTAGTTCATATAGAGATTAGCTCTGACTTTAAATGAGACCACTGCAAATGAACAATGGGATTGATCTCTCTTAGATTAGTCGGTTCTAAGGCTGGATACTGAGTTTTCAGAAAAAGATATTTATAATTGATGCATATATATACTATTTCCTTTTGCAGGTTCATGGTGGATACAATTCCCATAAGAGTGTACAAAAACCATGCAGACAAAGGAGTAGCATTTCCTAGAAGGCAACCAATGAGTCTAAAAGCAACCCTTTGGAATGGTGATAGTTGGGCAACAAGAGGTGGCCAAGATAAAATTGATTGGAAAAATGGACCTTTTATAGCTTCATTTAGAAACTATAAAATTGATGCTTGTGTGTGGAAAGGGAACCCAAGATTTTGTAGAGCCTCAAACTCAAACAATTGGTGGAACCAATATAACTTTAGCTCATTAACATCTATACAAAGAAGGTGGTTTAAATGGGTTAGGAAATATCATTTGATTTATGATTATTGTCAAGATAATGAAAGGTTCCAAAGTAATCTTCCTAGGGAATGTTCTCTGGAGGATGATTGCTTGTTTGGTTTCTTTCTCTCTAAGTTTGGTTTTCTTTAGTTTCAAATAAGATGTGGCTTTTATTTCATGTTTACTGCCAAAAGGTCATAAGTTGGCTTTAATTTGCCCACTATGATATAATCTAGTAGCCTATATCCATATCAAATATTTATAATGGTTTGAATTCTAACAAATGTTTGTGTAATTCAAATGTGAGAGTTTAAAACCATCTCATACATTTAATTTTGTGGTTTTTTTTTGTTGGTTTGTGAGAATTTAAACCATCACAGATGTGATGATATCTTAAAAATATTTTATTAGAAAAATACTTTAAAAACAATTAAAAATGTTACAAAAAAATATAAAATAGGAAAAACATAAAATAAAAAAATTAAAAGAAAAAATATATTTTAAAAACAAACAAATTAATAATTAAAAGAAAAGTTTCAAAAATAAGATTAAAACAAAAAATAGCGGGGAGAAAATGAGAAGTGATATATTTTAAGGAGAATTTAGAGAGAAGTTTAAAAAAAGAAAAGTAAGAAACGAAAAAAAATAAGAGATGAGTGACGGTAAAATGAAGAGAGAATCTCGGAGGTGTTAATTGAAAAACTATAATTCAAGTGCGGTAACCGGTTATCATGAGGTTGTTACCGGTTACGGGTGTGAGAAAAAGTTAAATAAGCTCAAAATAAGTGATTTTGTATATCGTGTAACCAGTTACGCATTTGCAGTAATCAGTTATCACTATTAGTATTTCTCTATTTTGTACAAAAGGCTATAACTATTAGTAAAAGGCTGTAACCAGTTACGCATTTGCAGTAATCAGTTATCACTATTAGTATTTCTCTATTCTACACATTCTCTGAAGAAAGTACAAGTACAAAAGGCTATAACGTCAAATCTTTGACCAACAAAAGGAACGTTAGAAGCTACAAAAGGCAAAGTCAGTAAAAGCAGTGAAAGCATGGCTCGAGGTAGTTGACAAAAGTGTGAAACATTAAATACAACGTTGTACTATTCACGCAAAGCATTAAATGCTCCCAACGGTCATTTCCTCTTAGCGCCTATATATAGAAGTTCTGATTCAGAAGCAGTAACAACACTCTTGCGCAAATACACCGAAACGCTGTCAAACTGAAAATCAAAGAAGAACTTCATCTTCAACCTCACAACTTTGTAATATTTTAAATTTAGCGAGTGTTAAGAACTAGAACTTAAGAGAAATATCACTTGGTGATTACAGCTTTATTAGAAGCAATCTAAACTCTTGTAATATTTATTTTACATTGATTGTAAAAGGATTTCCTAGAGTGATCAAGTTGTGATCTGTAGACTCTAGAAGATTTAGAGGGTATCTAAGTGGAGAACCATTGTAATCAGTTTGATTAGTGGATTAAATCCTCAGTTGAGGTAAATCACCTTGTCAGGGGTGGACTGGAGTACTTTGGTTAACAACGAACCAGGATAAAAATAATTGTGTTCTTTATTTTTATCTACCATTTTTGAGAAGTTACACTTATTCAATCTCCCCCCTTTTCTAAGTGTTTTTCACTCCTTCATGTTTGTCATATTTTACTTGGTAGGCCTTTGAAGTTTGATAATGATATCACTTATCGAGGACGGGATAACGTGATAATATTTACATGTGGCACACATAAAATTGTTATGGCTCATGCTATGCAGTTGTATAAGATTCCAGGAGGAAAGAAGTCTAGTTTCTTGGCGATGACATAGTGAAAAGGAGCTTAATATGAATGTTAAAGAAACTAAATTTTTCTGTTCAGTGGTAAGTAAAGGGCTGATGAGTAATGTAAGCGAGTAAAACACAATTCCAGAAGAAGTGCTAGGGATCTTAGAGGATTTCAAGAAAGTGCCTTCTATGCGAGATAAACGCAAGAAAGTTAAAGTTTTCAAAGTGGGAGATGGCGTGATGGTGTTTATTTGTAAGGAGAGGTTTCCAGTTGGTACTTACGAAAAACTGCAACCACGTAAGTAAAGCCCTTTCAAAGTGACCTGAAAGATTAATAATAATTATTATGTCATAGCTCTTTTGGATTCCATGAATATATCCAATACTTTCAATGTTATTGACATTCATTTGTATCAAGAAGGTGAGACCTTTATCAAGAAGATAACTTGGGGTCAAGTTCTTTGCAGGTGGAAGAGGCTGGGGTAGGAAAGCTAACTACGAATATCGAAGAAGAAGTCATGCGTTGGAAAGGTTTGGCATGAATTGTGCTAGTTTGTCGTCCGATATCAGAATGACTTTTATTATACCTTTCTGCATAGAGAATCGGCTCATGAATTTAACTCATTGGTTTGTTGTGACTTATATATGGTCCTTTTAAGCCAACCGAGTTTGTTTCGGGCCCGGATACAAAATTTTAATATTCTCCACAATTTTATGTTTTATTTCTGTTTGGATTTAAAGCCCATTATGGTTTCTTTTTCTATTATATTTTTGTTTTGGATTAAAAGCCCATTAGAGATTTTTTTTTTTATGTATAAACACCTCTAATGATATATAAACACCTCTAATGATATTTAAATTTGTGTGATTATCATGTTTTTTTAATCGGTTTGCAACTTTAACTTAGATTAGGTCGACTTGAATATCAGTATCCCTAATTTACTCTTTGTAGAAGTGAAGCTTTTTTTAAAAAAAAACTACTATTTTTTTTTTTTTTATAAAAACCTGCTATTATTAGTCTCTAATGGGCTGTTTTCGTGGGTTGAGTGAGTCTAATTTGATAAAATTCAATACTCAACTAATAAATAGTTTTTTGTTTTGGTTGAATGTTTACCCAAAATTTCTAAGGCTAAAATCGAACCAAACCAATCTACTCATCAATGGTTTGAGTTGAGTTGAGTTTGTGAGTCATATCCTCTAATTATCAATTTATTTAACACAATTATTTTATATATACATTAAAAAATCCTAAAATTTTAGTATTTAATTTGAACAAAATGTATCATTTAAAATCTAAAAACTCTTTCCCAGCTTAAATCAAATCCAAAGACAAATATAAACTGTATAAGATATAATTTAAAGGGTAAGATATATATCTCTCTCTGAATTAAATAATCTGGTCTCTCAAATTTGATTTATACTAATATTTTTACAATTAATAAAAATTATAATTATATTAAAAAAATACATTATAAGAATTATGTTAGATAGTTTATAAAAAAAATAGCATGACATGTCAATAGGTTGCGTTCACGGATTCAAAGTTTCAAATCTCTATAAAAAAGTAATGGGTTTGAGTGAGTTGATTTAAATAGGACCTGTACATAATTGGATAGAGTAAAACTAAGCTTTGGGTTGGTTTGGGTGAATGAGGAAATTTTTACCGAGCACCCTTTTTATTGAACCTGGCACACCTACATTTGTACCACTTTTACCATAATACCCTCGCACTTTAATATTGAAGTGGCATGTCTCTAATACAGCAATGGGGAGACCCTTTTTTTTTGGTTTTGCTTCTTGTCCCTTAAGCTTTATTTAGTTTTAGTATTATATTTGAGTCTCCTCTTCAATTGCGTATACTTGAGGATTAATTTTTCAATCAGTTTCTTAAGCATGCATAATTCAAAGTGTTTAAATTTGAGCATGAACATTACGATTTGAGTCAATTAGTCTAGTTTTGTTGAATAAGAAGCATTACGGAGATTGATTCAGGTCATGTCAAAAGTAGAATTTGAAAACACCAATCAAAACTTAAGTTTTTGATATTTTGTATGCATGATTAGAATCTCACATTCCCCTAAGTTAAATCAAACAAGGCGAAAGGAATCAAGAACTTGTTGCAGAATGGGAGTCGAATCACAACTTGCTTTGATTCAAATCATACACATTTGATCGAATCACAGTTTGTGCATGAGTTGAATCATAGGCCCTCCGTCAACCGCAACCAAGTATGAGTCGAATAATGACAAAGCCATGAATCGAATCATTGCCTTGGGTGACTCGAATCATGCTTATACCTTTAGTTAAATCACAAGACATGGTTTTCCTCTTAAGTGTTGATCTTGTTTCTCATTACTTTTCAAACTTGACTTAAATCACCAAATAGTATTGACTCGAATCAAATATGAAATTTTTCACTAATTATTGTGCTTCATCTCTAACACATAATTCATTTTCATCTCTCAACATTTCATAATATTATAAAACACATTCTTTCATTGATGATTTGAAAAATCACAAATCACTTGTTCTAACAATTTTAAAAGAGTTTTGAATCTTTCTTGAATAACTTGCAATTGATTTCTTTCATCATCTATCTCATTCTTTTCATTGTTGCATGGATCTGAATCTTATCTTGATAGATTTGTGATTGATTGGGGAGATTCATTGTGAATTTAACGATTCTTTGAAGAATTTTTCAAGATCTTAGGTGCTTGCAAGATTGTGTGGTATTGTGGCTGGTTGTAACAATTCTAGTGGAAAAGAAAAAGGTTATTCTTTCCATGTTGACCTTGGTAGTACTATGTGGAAGTCTACATACATGATAAGAGTTCTTTTGATCTTCAGAGAGTCCAACGCTCAAGATACCGACAAAATTGTGTGGAAATTACCGCAGACAAAGACTTAGGAGTAGGTTGTGGGAGCTGGAAGATTCAAGAAGAAAATTTAAGTGAAGATTTTGCATAGATTTTAGTTTGTGAAACAACATACAACTCAAGATCTAGAACGAAGAGTTTTATCTTTTTAACATGTATTCTCTGGACTAGCAATTGAACAGACTCTTGTAATATTGTTGCAAATCATCGTGGAAGACAAACAAATTTTCAATAGGCAACCAATTGAGAGTGGGTTAAGCCTAAAGCAAGGACGAATGTTCAAAACCACTATAAATCCTGATGTACAATTCTCCCTCTATCTTTCTAATTTAAATTCGTATTTGATCGCATGATTAGGTTGCTTTTACCATTTTCTAGAATCACGTGTTGGTAGGATATATCTTATTGTAAATAGAGATTTATTGTGTAAGTAGTGGGTTTTTTTAGAATTCGTCGTTCTACTTTGTCTTTGTATGGACTAAGTCCGAAGATTTTGATAGTATAATCTCTAGTGTATTGAATGGTATTCAATAACACTTCACGTCATATTGAATAATTGTGAGATGCAATTGGTTTGTAAACTTTAGTTAAATTCAACAGTTCATCTTGTATATATTGTAAACTATTTGAGCAAACCAACATAACTTCCAATCAACAAGCATAAACTCTTTTATGAAAAATTTGCTTCCCCCACACAAAACATTTTGTTTTTGAAACTCTGATCAAAACATTTTTCAAACTCAATTTTTATTCAGGGAAGTCTATTCACCCCCTTTAGATCGTTATTAGTACATATTCTCACCCAACAAATATTACAATTTTCACTATTCAAATTGTCATTTTTCAGAGTTTTGGGAAAAGCTTTGGCTTGTATTGTATTTTTTGAAGCTTTTACCAGATATTTACATGCATTTTTTTCTTTAAATCTATTCATTTATACCGTCAATTTTGAATTTATGTCGAATTTCTCATGAGAACCATTCTTTTTTACTAGCAGTTTTGAAATGTCTAGTAAAATTTTATACATTACATGTAATTTTATCGGCATTTCCGAAAAATTCAGTATCTTGCATGCTTTTTTTAACCGACATTTTTTAATTTGTCAATAAAAATGCATACACGATTACCAACAATTTCAAAAAAAGAAGATAAAAAATAATTTAGGATGCCACAATTTTCAAAAATGCTGGTTAAAAAAGTATGCAAGATACCTCATTTTTCTAAAACGCAGGTAAATACAAAAAGGTCTGGATATTTTAAGAAATTCGATAGTTCATTTTTTTAAAGTAGCGAGGACTAGAGGAAGAGACAAGAAAATTGTCTATTGATTTATTGACAGAGTAGAGAGAGTAATTGTAGAGATCTCTAATGGAGGCGGCGGAGATGATGGAGAGCAATTTCATTTCCGGGCGGGTAGAGTAGTCACCACCAGTTCTCACCATAGGAGGATAGAGCACTCTCGTGCACCCGGTACTCTACAGTGTAGAGGAGGTAGAGATGGAATGGCCATATATGTTGGTGTTGAGTCAGATGCTACTGTTATTGATGATGTAGAGTAAGCAGCTCAATATGATATGAAGGTTCCTCCTCTAAATGATATTGAGGTTCTCCTTGGGATGATACAGAGGTTTTTGTTGTAGATGATACATAGATGGCGACTTAGGCTGATACTGAGCCGTTTGTACACACATATTGAGGGTTCTCCGGAGGGGCTAATTACTGTACCGTACTCACATGGTATGTCGATCACATGACATTTAAATTATGGGATAAAAAGGTATAACTATTTTATTTTAAGTAGTTTATATTTATTACTGATTAATTGAAAGTAACTGATGATTTATAATTTAATTGTTACAACATCACGCCGCATTCTAGGGATGGAGTTGAAGAAATGATGTGATGTGCATATGCCATATGAGGCCAGTGCGAGTATCGTTGATGCTAGTCTTCTGGGTTTGTGATTGTTCCATGCTCGATACACCGTTGTTGCCCGCTTTTATTGAGGGATGGCATAAAGAGACATCCTCCTTTCGTTTTCCATTTAGTAAGATAAGGGTTATTCTGAATGATGATCAGTCTCTTCCATCTCCTGTTTGCAAGTAACTTTTTTAACGCTTGTGTCTTTAACTAAGGGATTATATGTATGGCACCTGAGCAGTTTCTGGGGGTTACACCACAGATGGTCTTGGATGATTTTAGAGCTATATGGGGTACTCACTTTGTCTATCTTGGCTCTGGGAGGCGTATCAGTCAGTGGTGCAATACTCTGTGTATAAGGCAGCCAGTAAGATATACATGTTGCATCTTGTAGGATGTACTGTCTTAGCGAATAAGTCTCATGTATACTTTGATGCCATATACATATCCGTGTTAACTGTGCGCATCTCGACAGAGCATGAGGTTGTGCTTCTTTGACAATATTATATACCACCCTTGAACAACACAACTTGTCAGTTATGTGAGTTTAATTAAGGTATGAATATTTATTATGTTTTATTTATTTAGTTCATTCTGATTTTTCAAAGAAGTTTCATATATTTAATTTCTTCTTTTTGTCTAGTATTGGTCAAAGGTGTGTTGTTCAAAGGAATGCCCCACAAATTAAGAAAGTTCATCACTCGACCCCCGATTGTTGCATTAACAAATATTTATCACATTGGAGTTGTTTACACAAATTAAGAAAATATTTAAAATGAAAAATAAATGAACAATAAGTGATTTAATTATTCATATCAACAAATAGTATATTTCTATTTTCATGATTTAAAAGAAAAGAATGATAACTTGAGAGCGAAGCCATAACATTAATTACATGTTATAAATAAAAGGTTAAATTACTCCCAAGGTCCTTTAAGTTATTTAATTGTAACAGTTTGATCCTTCATGTTATTTTTTCTACAACTAGGTCCTTTATGTTATCAAATGTGTGCACCATTATCCTTTTTTATCCGAGAAAATGTGTTAATTATGGTTGCAATTATTTTGAGGGATGTAAAAATGATTAAGTGTTTCCAAAAACACAACAATCAACATTTCTAAATGATTAAAATGAGAGAAAAAGGAGGCAGATATCACCCAAAAGGACCAAGTTGTAACAAAAAAAACTTGAAGGACCAAACTGTTACAATTAAATACTTAAAGGACCTTGGGAGTAATTTAACCTAAATAAAATATAAATAATTAAAGTTACATTTAAAACTAAAAATAATAACTATTTTGAAATAATATTTTCTTAGGTGAATATTCAGGTACCTTTGAATTTAATTGGATACCTATATCTTGAACCAATCAAACACTATGATTAATTGCTATATCACATTTTTATTTTATTTTATTTTAAATCAAATTAAATTTGTAATATAATTTACACCGAAGATATCGGTACCCAATTTGACTTCATGGATATCAAAGAATTTAATAATAATAATAATAATAATAATAATAATAATAATAATAATAATAATAATAATAATAATAATAATAATAATAATAATAATGATAGTAGTAGTAGTAACAACAATGAGACAGATAGAGAATAAAGCTAATTGAAAATTTTTACATATTAATTTAAAAATAAATAAATGAGAACTAAATTAAGGCTTATTCATATCTTTTGAAAGATTATTATTATATATAGTTTTAGGTGGACATTATTATTTATGATTATGATATGACGAGGTGGTTCATCTTTTCAAATGGAATTGGATTTTACGCCATTGATTTTATTTAATTTTCATTCACGCAGTCACAATATTATTAGCTAGATTTTGCTATATTATTTCAAAAAACTTATATATTATAATACTAATTTAAATTAAAATGGACATCTTAATCGGATAACGACATAGATTTGAATACTTGACTACAAAGAATATTTGACGTGAGTAAGGTCTCACATAAATCGCAAATAAAAATATGCCAAAAAGATATGTTTTCTAATAATTTATTTCTAATACTGTACTGCATTCAATAATCTATCCAATACAAATTAAATGTCACATTAGAATTACGTGTAAATTTTCAAAAAATGATTAACTTAATTGATTTTTAATACACAATTAATATTATTTATTAAAACACTTTTATTAATTATTGTTAATATAATAATTAAGTGAAATAATATATATTATTTGAGAAAAATTGCTGTAGTAATCAAAATTGATAACTATCAAGAACAAACAAAAATAAACAGAATAAACCATTTCTTATAAAACAATTCATGTCAAATTTCAAATTTACGATGAATTAAAACTATTATGATACAAAAAGGAAAATAAAAATTTCTTCAATATGTAACATTAAATGCCAATTTAATTCATAATCATAGATTGAGAGAAATTGTAGGAACTTATTTTATGACACTATAAAACAAATAGGGTTCCTTCCTTACAACTACATCATTTCAATTTTCACACATTTTGTAATACTCTCATTTTCACCATGAACACAGTTAACCAAAGAAAGAAAACCATGGGACGCAAGAAAATCGAAATCAAGAAAGTCGAAAAAGAAACCAACAAGCAAGTTACATTCTCAAAAAGAAGATCCGGTTTATTCAAAAAAGCTTGCGAACTTTGCGTCTTATGTGATGTTCATCTCGCCATCGTTGTGTTTTCACCTGCTGATAAACTATATTGCTGTGGTAGACCAAACACCGACGTGATCCTCAACAGTTACATCAAAGGAACCACCGAGTTTGAGGATCAGAAGTCGACGGGTGATTCCTCGATCTGCGAGCAGTATAATAGAGAATATCAAGAAGCCCTAAAAATGTTGGAAATGGAAAAGAAGAAACTTGTGGATATTGAGAATTTGGCTAAGGGTTGGAATAGAGTTGGATGGTGGAATGATTCTATTGATGATATGAGTGTGGAACAGCTTGAACAGTTTATGATGTCAATTTTTGAACTAAGGAGGAAGCTTGCTGAAAAAGAACATGAACAACTTATGATGTTTTCTATGTAATAGAATTGTTTTCCTTTATTGAATAAGTTGTGTTTTTTTTTTTGTTCATGTTCTTTTAGTCTTCAATTTGTATACAACAATTTACATTTGTTTAATTGTAATTTGATTTGGAAATTCTTATCATATTGTTTGCTTATTTGAGTCTTGTTTTTATTTAAATTATTTCATCATAATCATTTCCTAAGGATTTTGTGTTATTAATTAGGAATATTAAACCCATTTTATGATCTCCGATGCCAGATGCCAGTCTAAAATTGTCTATCACCAAATTATGCAAGTTAGGGGTGTTCTCCTGCATGGCAAATAAACCCCCCTCTGTCGGGCTCCATCTATCCCCATCCCAAAATTACCGTGAAAAACCCGATTTAATCGGGGGCAAGTGTGTGGGAAACTTGGTTTTTATTTACGGGTGCCACCCACCCTGTACCCGCACCAGTCATTTAAATTAAATTTATTAAATTCATTTTTAATAGTTTTATTATTCATTTACACTTCTAATGTTATAATATCATGTTTATTAGAATTATTATTTGTATATTTTATGAAAATACAATTTAAATAAAAATATCAAACATAAAAAATGCTTTTAAAATAATCAATTATTTAGTTTAATTATTGATTTTTATTTTTATTGAAAAAAAGTATAAACTTTTACAAAAATTAAAATTTTATTCGGGCGGGTGCGGAGAAACCCGTTTTTTGTTGGGGGCGGGGGTGGGAAAACAAATATTAACCCCCGACCGAGTTTAGGGACGGGGCGGGTCCGGGTTTAGGAGTGTCAGGTATGAATTTAGGAGTGTCAACTAAAATTCTCGTGAATGAATTTGCAGATTGATCGGTACCCGTTGATGCCTCTAATCTCTAACATCTTTCTTACACTCACTATATTTTCTAATGTATTCATAGCATCATTAGGGGTGTACATGGGTTGGGTTGGACCGGGTTTCGTCTAACTCGTTATCCAACCCGTTCAAATTTCTATGGGTTGGGTTCGTAGTCTAACCTGTAATTTCATTATCCACCCCCAACCTTCTTAGAAACCCGCGCGAAATTCCTAAAATGCCCCTATATTTCAGAAGTGCATTTTCGATATCACTTTTTTTCTGAAAAAAGTTGATTTCGCAAGTGCACTTCTGAATACACCTTATTTTTTTTAGAAATATGCATTTCCGAAATCACTTTTTTTTTCTTCAGAAAAAAGGTGTTTTCGGAGATGCACTTCCGAAAACACTTTTTTTCATAAAAAGGTGATTTCGGAAATGCACTTCCGAAATATTGTCTGATGCAGAAAACAAAAAACAAATGAACAAAGATTGGATTTATCATAAATAATCGAAATTACAAAGATAGATCAACATGAAATTAAAGTTACATATTGTTAAACACGGGTAGTTAAGGATGTGTCAACATTTTGATAACGTCGGGTCCCGATCTTTGAAGTTTCGCTCCAACTCGATCGGACCCTTCGAAGAAAATCGGTCGAATGTTGCCCACAAAACCGCTAAATCTTAGTCGTTCTTGACTTCAAACGGGGTGAATTGGACGTCTCCCTCGTCGTTAAGCGAAGGCGAGCGGTACTCAAGCTTGACAACCTTCCGATTTTCTGGGTATTGCAAGAGAGAGTTAAGCGACGATATCAACTCTGCGAATGGCGTGTCGCGCGAGAACTTAAACTGGAACGGCATCGGGTAACAACTGTTGAAGTATACAAAAGCAAGGTGGGAGTAGGTTTGTGTCATTGCTGTTTGTGGCTTGATGTTGATGAAAATATATAGTTTCATTATTTATAGACTTCTTGGAGTAATAATGACCCAACAAACCTTATCTTGCAATCAGTGGATGTTTCAGAAATGCATTTTCGAAATAAGCCTGAATCTTCAAATTTTCGGAAGTGCATTTCTGAATTAAGCAGAAACATAACAGAAAAAAATACATTTTGTTGTGCGCAGCCTGTTTTGTCAAAATTCACAAATAGAACCAAATGACAACAAGTAAATGAGAATGACATAAACATTGACAACATTAAATATAGGTATATTATATATGTATTGAATTGGTTTGATTTTACATTCTAGACGATAATACATACAAAAAATGACACACATCCGATAATTACAAACAAAAAAGATCCGGTATAATTTAAAATGCACCGAATGATCCGTCGGCGCTTAAATCTAAAACCAGTAAGTTCTTTGAACTCCGCCATTCTTTCAAAAAACGATCCGACCAAGCTTCCGCCTCTTTTGTATGATGTGTCGTCCACTGAAAAGAGGTAGCCGGAATGGGACATCTGGGTTTCAAAAAAACTTGCACAAAGTGGCGCGGTCTTAGATACCCGATACAAATGATGCGGCCGGACGCGTCCAAAGGTGGGCGATTATGAAGCGGAAAAAATGTCTCCGAAAATCCAAATCTCGTCAAATCGACACACACTCGGTCGTACGCACTTGCTATAAGACGGCCCATCTCGGGGAATGACATCCACTTTGAAATCGGTGCGTGACCGGTTAGTTATGGAATAAGGGAATCATGAAATTTATCAAATTTTTCTTGGTTTTCATAAAGTCGTTCATAGATGTCCCTATGACAACATCAGCTATATTATCAATATATTTGTGCATAAAAAGTGGCATCTCATCAATGTAGATCATCAGAGGTTTTTTGATCGGAGGTGTGCGCGACGTCTTCGAAATACGTGCTCCTTTGTTAGCACTACACTTCGACTTTGGTGTGGGTGAATCGGGGATCAAAGCATCAACATGTTCAAAATAAGAAGGATCTCGTTTAGTTGATGTGTCATCTTGGGTAGTTTTCGGCTTTTTAGGCGCACCTTTGGTTTTAACCGGTTGAGATAGAGGTTTCAAATCAGTGGTCTCTGAAAATGCAATTTTTCGCAATTTTTCTTTTATGTGCAATTTCAAGTTGTCATCCGCTTTCAAAAACTTATCCATTATCGCTTCCAACTCGTCGAAGATGGTAATTTTGGATTCACTCTCTTTCACCGACTCGAAATCATCAAAACGAAGCTTTTTCCAAACATAACATTAATTACAAGTTATAAATCAAATAGAAATAATTACAGTTACGTTGAAAACTAAAAGTGATCATCATTTTGAAACAAAAATTTAATTGATATACACGAACGAAGAATTTAATTGATATACTAAAGCAGTTTTACACCGTTTGTTAATTATTATTGTAAGATTTTTATAATAGTTTGACTTTTATTTTAATCATATTTAGGGTGTGTTTGTTTGGAGAGAAGTTGTGAAGAGAGAGTTTGAAAAGAGAGAAATAGGAGAGAGATGCTAAAGTTATCTTGTTTGGAATGCAAAGAAATAGGAGAGAGACCAGAAAACGTGGATCTCACTCCTTTTTCTAATCTCCTCTCTTGTACAGAGAAATAGGAGAGATGCTCCATCTTACCATTTATACCCTTATCCTTATGTTTTGTATTGTGAGTGGTAATAACAAATTGAGACTAAGATGCACTAAAAAAATTAAAAAATAAAGCTAATACGTGCTCCAAGGGCACACTTTAAAAAACCTAAAGATAGAAAATGTGTATTGAAAAACATAATAAATACATTAATTATCAATTTTTAATTAAAACAATGTACAATTTTTAAAAAGAATTTCTACATTTAGCTTTTAACATGTGTTCTTAGGACACTTGTTAGCATTACCCTAAAATTAATAATGTTGCAGTCAAAACCATTGAAAATAATCTTTAATTTAAAAAATAAATAAAAATACGGAAACCACCACTTTAACATAATCAAAATATTAATTAATTAAAAATAAAATAACACAACAACTCTATAAAATAATAATACAATTAATAAATAAAATTATACTAACAAACATTTTTTAATATATTTTTTTATTTTCTTATTATAAAGAATAAACTTTTGAAAAGGATGTTTTTGTCAAATCATAAAATCTTCCAACTTCTCTAATCTTTTTCTTATACCAAACAATACTCAAATCTTCTCTACTTCTCATGTCTTTCTCTCTTCTCATACTCTATTTCTCTCTTCTCTATCTCTCCCAAACACGTCCTTAAAGTATTATATACAAGTGATTGGGATGCCCAGAATATTTTTTAGCAATCAATCTAATCTAATAAAGTAGTAATAATAATAATAATAATAATAATTATAATAATAATAATAATAATAATAATAATAATAATAATAATAATAATAATAATAATAATAATAATAATAATAATAATAATAATAATAATAATAATAATAATAATAATAAGTACGAGATGGATGGATTATAAAAGTAATTGAAAAAATTTACTTATTAATTTAAAAATAAATAAATGAGAACTAAATCAAAACTTACTCTTATCTTTTAAAAATCATTATTATATATTTTTTTAGGTGAACATTATTATTTATTATTATGATATAAGGAGGTGGTTCATCGTCATTGATTTTTAATGAATGATAAGAGGAGGTGTAATCATATTGGCTCTCTCATCATGAATAGGGGCATGGTGAGTTAGGTCTTAGAGGTAAAAGGGACGGTCCATGAACACTTTGTTGCTAAATTTTCTGAAAATGGCAGGAAGAGGCCAAATTTGGAAGGTGACTTGTTTAAGGTTTTGAATCCAGGCGATTGTAACTATCTTGAAGCTCATTTTTCTAAGAGGTAAATTATGCAGGTTGTTTGGAATTGCGAAGGATCGAAAAACCTGGGTCTCGACGGTTATTCTCCTCTCTTTGTCAAGAGATGCTGGTTTTTCTTAAAAGAAGATTTTGTGTCTTGTTTGAGGGACTTTCATTCTAGAGCTATTTTACCAAAATTAATTACTTATGCTTTTCTGATTTGATTCCGAAGTCTAATAACCCTATGGGATTGGATGATTATAGGCCGATATGTCTTGTTAGTTGCATCTACAAAATTCTCTCTAAATTGTTGGCGGGAAGACTTAAAAGGGTGTTAAGTACTACTATTTCCCAAAGTCAAAGTGCTTTTGTCACTGGGATACAATTACCTGATGGTGTTTTGGTGGCTAACGAATTGATGGATTACGCGAACAAGGAAGGTAAAGGGTGCCTTATTTTTAAGGTGGACTTCGAAAAGGGTTACGACAAAGTTAGTTGGTGCTTTCTTTGGTTCATGTAGAAGAAGATGGATTTTGGGGTCGTTTGGATGAAATGGATGGAGGCGTTGATCTTTTCTAGTAAAATGTCAGTTTTGGCCAACAATAATCCTACTAAGGAATTTAAGGTGGAAAGGGGTTTGAGACAAGGAGACCCGATTTCTCCTTTTCTCTTTGTTATTGTGATGGAAGGTTTGAAGGGTTTGGTTAATAAAGCGGTGGAGAATGGTGATTATGCGGGTTGTAATATGAATGATAATTGTTTTATCGATATCCTTCAATTTGCATATGATACATTGTTGGTAGGGGATGGAAGTTGTAAACACCTTTAGACGATCAAATCGATTTTAAGGGGTTTTGAACTTGTTTCGGGTCTAGGAATCGACTTTCACAAAAGCAGATTTATTGGTATCAACATCAATCCCAACTTTTTGAAGGTAGCCACGATTTTTCTTTCTTGTAGGAGGGAGGATAAAGAGTTCATGTTTCTTGGAATTCCTATAGGATCTAATTCTAGAAGGATTTCTTCTCGAATCCCGCTTTTGCTTAAGTTAAAGAAAAGGTTATTTAGTTGGAAGGGTCGATTGCTTAGTTTTAGGGGATGGATAACTCTTCTAAAGTCGGTGTTAGGGAGTCTAGCTATCTTCATGCTTTCTTTTTACAAAGCTCCGAAGAAAATTATTAGGGATATTACTAAGATCCAGTGTAATTTTCTATGGGGTGGAGCGGAGGAAAGAAGAATACATTTGGTGAGTTGGAAGGATGCGTGCTTACGGATCGAGAAAGGCGGGCTTGGTTTAGATTTTAATTTGGCCCCCCTTTTTAAATGGAGGTGGAGAACTTTTGTTGAAACTGATGCTTTGTGGTATAAAGTTTTGAAGGTGCTGTATGGAGATATTAATCTTCGTGTTGTGAATGGAGGAGGTTTTCAAGATGGTAAGGTTTCTAAATCATCTTGGTGGTCGGATATCATATCACTGGAGAATAATCTTCTAGAGGAATTTTTTAATTGAAATTGTAGTTTTCGAGCGGGAAACAATTTTTCTATTTTTTTTGGCACTCGAATTGGTCGGAAGCGGGTATTCTTAAGGATTTTTTTCCTATTCTTTTTTATATATATGTTACAGGATGTTTCCATTACCCGTATGGAAGGTTGGCGTAATGGAGAGTGGGTGTGGGGAGATTTGGGGATACCGCCACGTTACCTTCTACATGCTGCTACTTCTGTTTCGTTCTGCAACTTTAGTAGCATGGTGCAGGCCCTATCCCCTACAACGGGTGCTAAGGACTCAGTCGTATGGTTGACAAACCCATATTCTGGTTTTTCTGTGTGCAGCTGCTATGATGTGTCAGCAACTTTCATCTCCCCTTTTGTCCGTTAAATCGCTATGATTTGGCGTTGGTTTTTATTTGGAAGACAGTGGTCCCTCTTAAAATCAAAGCTTTTTGAGAGAGGAATGTGTTAGAACAAGATTTGTTCTGATCAATTATCTTAGTTTTGATGATAACAATAATATGAATTTTGCTTAAGATAATATGGTACTCTAATCCAATGCAATTTCCCTTTCAGGAAATATATAAAGAGTACGCATAATTCAGCGCTCAGAAGCTTTGTCTCAAAGGGTTCAGCATGCAACATCAGAACATGGTCTGGCAAGACATCAGAAGATGGTCGAAGCAGAATCAGAACATGGGTCTATGGAAGCATCAGAAGAACAAGAGAACAGAAGCACTGAAGTTCTGATGGTATCACGCTCAGAAGCACTTCAAGGTCAGAAGATCAGAAGATGCTTTGCACCAAGCTGTTTGACTCTGATGATATTCAAACGTTGTATTCACAAACATCAGATCAGAAGAAAGTACAAGTGGCAAGCTACGCTGACTGACAAAAGGAACGTTAAAAGCTACTAAAGGCTACGTCAGTAGACACAGCGTGAACAAGGCTCGAGGTAGTTGACAAAAGCGTATAACAATAAATGCGATGCTGTACGGAACACGCAAAGCATTAAATGCACTCAACGGTCATCTTCTCCAACGCCTATAAAAATGAAGTTCTGATGAGAAGCAAGGTTAACGATCCTGAACAAAACAACGTCTATTAACTTGCTGAAACTCTGTTCAAACTCAAAGCTCAGAATCTTCATCTTCATCAAAGCTCACTACATTGCTGTTGTAATATATTAGTGAGATTAAGCTTAAACGTTAAGAGAAATATCACAGTTTGTGATTATCGCTTTTAAGAAGCAATTGTAATACTCTTAGAATTACATTAAGTTGTAAGGAACTAGAGTGATCGTGTGGATCAGAATACTCTAGGAAGTCTTAGAGGTTATCTAAGCAGGTTGTAACTAGAGTGATCGTGTGGATCAGTATACTCTAGAAAAGTCTTAGAGGGTATCTAAGCAGTTGTTCCTGGAGTGATCAGTGTGTGATCAGAAGACTCTGGAAGACTTAGTTGCTGACTAAGTGGAGAACCATTGTAATCCGTGCGATTAGTGGATTAAATCCTCAGTTGAGGTAAATCATCTCTGCGGGGGTGGACTGGAGTAGTTTAGTTAACAACGAACCAGGATAAAAATAACTGTGCAATTTATTTTTATCTGTCAAGTTTTTAAAGCTACACTTATTCAAACCCCCCCTTTCTAAGTGTTTTTCTATCCTTCAATTGGCATCAGAGCGCCGGTTCTAAGGTGCAAGCACTTAACCGTGTTTAGAAAAGATTCAGGAAGAGAAAAACGCTTAAGTAAAAGATGGTTGATGAAAGTGAAAAGTCTACACCTGCATCTACATCTGGCTCTGCTGAGCAATACAACGGTAACAATGGTTATACTAGACCGCCGGTATTTGATGGTGAAAACTTTGAATACTGGAAAGATAAACTGGAAAGTTACTTTCTGGGTCTAGATGGTGATCTATGGGATCTTCTGATGGATGGTTACAAACATCCAGTAAATGCCAGAGGCGTAAAGCTGACAAGGCAAGAAATGAATGATGATCAGAAGAAGCTTTTCAGGAATCATCATAAATGCAGAACTGTTTTGCTGAATGCTATCTCTCATGCTGAGTATGAGAAGATATCTAACAGGGAAACGGCCTATGACATATATGAGTCCTTGAAAATGACTCATGAAGGAAATGCTCAAGTCAAGGAGACTAAAGCTCTAGCTTTAATCCAGAAGTATGAAGCCTTCAAGATGGAGGATGATGAAGACATTGAAAAGATGTTTTCAAGATTTCAAACTCTTACTGCTGGATTGAGAGTTCTTGACAAGGGATACACCAAGGCGGATCACGTAAAGAAGATCATCAGAAGCTTACCCAGAAGATGGGGTCCTATGGTGACTGCATTCAAGATTGCAAAGAATCTGAATGAAGTTTCTCTGGAAGAGCTTATCAGTGCCTTGAGAAGTCATGAAATAGAGCTGGACGCAAATGAGCCTCAAAAGAAAGGTAAGTCTATTGCATTAAAATCCAATATCAAGAAATGCACTAACGCTTTTCAGGCTAGAGAAGAAGATCCTGAAGAATCAGAATCTGAAGAAGAAGATGAACTATCCCTGATCTCCAGAAGGCTAAATCAACTCTGGAAGACCAAGCAAAGGAAGTTCAGAGGCTTCAGAAGTTCAAAGAAATTTGAACGTGGAGAATCTTCTGATGACAGAAGATTTGACAAGAAGAAGGTCATGTGCTATGAATGTAATGAGCCTGGACACTTCAAGAATGAATGTCCAAATCTTCAGAAGGAAAATCCCAAGAAGAAGTTTCATAAGAAGAAAGGTCTTATGGCAACCTGGGATGAGTCAGAAGATGATTCAGACTCTGAAGATGAGCAGGCCAACTGTGCGCTGATGGCGACAGAAGATGACGGATCAGAATCTACATCAGAATCAGATTCTGAAGAGGTATTTTCTGAACTTACTAGAGATGAGTTAGTTTCCGGTCTAACTGAACTTCTGGAACTCAAGTCTCAGATTAGTCTCAAATACAAAAAGCTGAAAAAGCTATTTGAATTTGAAACAAAGAAGCTTGAGTTGGAGAATTCTGAATTAAAAGAAAAACTTTTAAAATTATCCAATAATGTTGGATCTCCTTCTGATTCAGAAAAATCCACTCCTAGTCTAAACCATATTCTGAAAGAATATGATTTAAGTTTCAGGAAGTTCTTATCTAGAAGTATTGGCAGAAGTCAGCTAGCTTCTATGATATATGCTGTGTCTGGAAACAAAAGAGTTGGCATTGGTTTTGAGGGTGAAACCCCATACAAACTTGAACCTGTTGATGAAATGAAAATCACATACAAGCCATTGTATGATCAGTTCAAGTATGGCCACTCCCATGATATTAGGCACACTTCACATGCTCAAAGTTTTCACATAACACACACCAAAAAGCATGTGACACAACCTAGGAAATATCATGAAACTCACATTAAAAATTATCATGTTGTTCCTCCTGTTGCTTACAATGTTAAACCCAAGTTCAATAAGAACTTGAGAAAATCTAACAAGAAAGGACCCAAAAAGATGTGGGTACCTAAGGATAAGATTATTCCTATTGCAGATATCCTTGACTGCAAAAAGGACAAAGCACAACATGTCATGGTACCTGGACTCTGGATGCTCACGACACATGACAGGAAGAAGGTCTATGTTCCAAGATCTGGTGCTTAAGTCTGGAGGAGAAGTCAAGTTTGGAGGAGATCAGAAGGGCAAGATAATTGGCTCTGGAACTATAAAGTCTGGTAACTCTCCTTCCATTTCTAATGTACTTCTTGTAGAAGGATTAACACATAACCTCTTATCTATCAGTCAATTGAGTGACAATGGTTATGATATAATCTTTAATCAAGAGTCTTGCAAGGCTGTAAATCAGAAGGATGGCTCAATCCTATTTACAGGCAAGAGGAAGAACAACATATATAAGACAGATCTGCAAGATCTTATGAGTCAGAAGGTGACTTGTCTTATGTCTGTTTCTGAAGAGCAGTGGGTCTGGCACAGAAGATTAGGTCATGCTAGTTTGAGAAAGATTTCTCAGATTAACAAACTGAATCTGGTCAGAGGACTCCCTAATCTGAAATTCAAATCAGATGCTCTTTGTGAAGCATGTCAGAAGGGCAAGTTCTCCAAACCTGCATTCAAGTCCAAAAATGTTGTTTCTACCTCAAGGCCATTAGAACTCTTGCACATTGATCTGTTTGGCCCAGTCAAAACAGCATCTGTCAGAGGGAAGAAATATGGATTAGTCATCGTAGATGATTATAGCCGCTGGACGTGGGTAAAATTCTTGAAACACAAGGATGAGACTCATTCAGTGTTCTTTGATTTCTGCATTCAGATTCAATCTGAAAAAGAGTGTAAAATCATAAAGGTCAGAAGTGATCATGGTGGTGAATTTGAGAACAGATCCTTTGAAGAATTCTTCAAAGAAAATGGTATTGCCCATGATTTCTCTTGTCCTAGAACTCCACAGCAAAATGGGGTTGTAGAACGAAAGAATAGGACTCTGCAAGAAATGGCCAGAACCATGATCAATGAAACCAATATGGCTAAGCATTTCTGGGCAGAAGCAATAAACACTGCATGCTATATTCAGAATAGAATCTCTATCAGACCTATTCTAAATAAGACTCCTTATGAATTGTGGAAGAATAGAAAGCCCAACATTTCATATTTCCATCCTTTTGGATGTGTATGCTTTATTCTGAACACTAAAGATCATCTTGGTAAGTTTGATTCCAAAGCTCAAAAATGTTTCCTTCTTGGATATTCTGAACGCTCAAAAGGCTACAGAGTATACAATACTGAAACATTGATTGTAGAAGAATCAATCAATATCAGGTTTGATGATAAGCTTGGTTCTGAAAAACCAAAGCAGTTTGATAATTTTGCAGATTGTGATATTGATATATCAGAAGTTGTTGAGCCAAGAAGCAACGCATCAGAAGCAGAGCTTCTCAGAAGCAAAGAATCGGAAGATCAAGTATCAGCTTCTCTGGAGAATCTAAGCATATCTGAAGAACCATCTGTCAAAAGATCATCCAGACTCATCTCTGGTCATTCAGAAGATGTCATTCTTGGAAAGAAGGATGATCCAATCAGAACAAGAGCATTCCTTAAGAACAATGCAGATTGTCAATTAGGTCTTGTATCTTTGATCGAGCCAACTTCTGTTGATCATGCTCTAGAAGATCCAGACTGGATAATTGCTATGCAAGAAGAACTGAATCAGTTTACAAGGAATGATGTTTGGGATCTTGTTCCTAGACCAGATGGATTCAATATAATCGGCACAAAATGGGTCTTCAGAAACAAGCTCAGTGAGAAAGGTGAAGTGGTAAGGAACAAAGCCAGACTGGTGGCTCAGGGTTATAGTCAGCAAGAAGGGATTGACTATACAGAAACCTTTGCACCAGTGGCCAGGTTAGAATCTATTCGTCTATTAATTTCTTTTACCACTCAACATAACATCACTCTCTATCAAATGGATGTTAAGAGTGCCTTCTTAAATGGTTATATAGATGAAGAAGTTTATGTCCATCAACCTCCTGGTTTTGAAGACTCTATGTCTCCTAATCATGTTTTTAAATTAAAGAAATCGTTATATGGATTGAAACAAGCTCCCAGAGCTTGGTATGAACGCTTAAGTTCTTTCCTTCTGGATAATGGTTTCACTAGAGGAAAAGTGGACACTACTCTCTTTTGTAAAACCTTTAAAAGGGATATTTTAATTTGTCAAATATATGTAGATGATATTATTTTTGGAACATCTAATGCTACACTTGGAAAGGAGTTTGCTGAGTCTATGCAGGCTGAGTTTGAAATGAGCATGATGGGAGAACTCAAGTATTTCCTAGGAATACAAATAAATCAAACATCAGAAGGAACATATGTTCACCAAACCAAGTATGTGAAGGAACTTCTGAAGAAGTTTAATCTTCTAGACTGCAAAGAAGCCAAAACTCCTATGCATCCAACATGCATCCTAGGTAAGGATGAGGTAAGTAAGAAGGTAGATCAGAAGTTATACAGAGGTATGATTGGATCTCTTCTATATCTGACTGCTTCTAGACCTGACATTCTGTTCAGTGTTTGTTTGTGTGCTAGATTCCAATCAGATCCTAGAGAATCTCATTTAACTGCTGTTAAGAGAATTCTAAGGTATCTGAAAGGTACTACTAATGTTGGCTTAGTTTACAGAAAATCTAAAGAATACAACTTAGTAGGATTCTGCGATGCTGACTATGCTGGAGATAGAATTGAAAGAAAGAGTACTTCAGGAAGTTGCCAATTTCTTGGAAGTCATTTGATCTCCTGGTATAGCAAGAAGCAAGCAACTATTGCTCTATCAACAACAGAAGCAGAATATGTCGCTGCTGCTGGTTGTAGTACACAGATGCTCTGGATGAAGAGTCAGTTAGAAGATTATCAGATATTTGAGAGTAACATTCCTATATTCTGTGATAATACTTCTGCTATATGTTTATCTAAGAATCCTATTCTTCATTCAAAAGCTAAACATATTGAGATTAAACATCATTTCATAAGGGACTATGTTCAGAAGGGTGTTATATCTTTAAACTTTGTTGATACAGACCATCAATGGGCTGATATCTTTACAAAACCCCTGGCTGAAGATAGGTTTAAGTTCATTCTAAAAAACATCAGTATGGATTTATGCCCAGAATGAGAAGATGAGAAGTTCTCATGTATGAGTATCTTCTGAAATGAAAATGGACTATTTTTTTTAATCAGAAGTTCTGATTGAAATCTTTTAGAAATTATGATTCAGTTATTACTAACGTTTCATTGTCTAAGTTGATTCAGAACCTCTTTTAAAGCAAAACAGCTGTAACGTTTTATCTCGGGATGGTAAACCTGTCGTTACTATTCATGGATAAGCGCGCGTGCAGTTGAAGGGACGCCGACCATAGGTAACTGTGCTAGTCACCTCATTTGTCTTTATTATCTCTCCTCACGTCACGTAACATTAAATGCTATTCATCATTCGTTTCATTTTATTTTCTTTTAAATACTCTTCAAACGCTTCTCCTTCCCTCATATTTTTTTACACTCTATCTGTGTTCTCTTTCTCTATCTCTTTGCATTCCTCATCAAGTTTTTCTCTCTCTCTTCCGTTTTTCGTCTCTTGCTCAAACAAATTTTTTTTAAAAATCCTAGCTCAAACCTAGCGTTCACCCTTAGCCTGTTGAAGATCTATGACTCAAAGGCGACAGATCTCTGCATATCTCGGGATGGCTCTCCTAATACCTCTCAAGTCAGACCTCTTCTTTGATGATGTTATCAACTTTCACCCAAAGACAGAAGACTTTCTTGAGTTATGGGAGGAGGTTAAGAATGATATTCTTAACTTCTATGTTAAGGGAAAGCCCCGTTTGCAACATTAGCTCTCTGTCTGTGAACTGTCCCTCTCTTCCTCTTTGGTCACTTGGATCTCTCCTACAGTGGAGGTTCTAGTCTGGAAGACAAGAGTCCACAGGGATTCTTGATGGGTTCACACCGAGCGTGTCCTGCTAGGGTGCTGTTTTTAATTTTTGTAGTCATTTCCTCTTGGGATGACTTTTTATGTATTTGCTAGGAATGTTTCTCATCTTGTTAAACATAGGAACCTTTTGTAATATCTTTTGATTATCAATGAAAAGTTTCTTTGTTTTTACATTCCAGTAATTTTATTTGTCGTTTTATTCATCTGAATCTTTTGAAATATTCTTTTTGATGTTATGACAAAAAGGGGGAGAAGATAAATGATAAATGATTTGATTAATCTATCAGTTGCTGGGTAAAGCTCCCACACATTCACTGACAAGAACTGCAAGTTCTATATGGTTTAAGTGTTTTGCAGGTATAAAGAAGTGAAGAGAATCTTCAAAGCAAACACAAGAAGCAAAACCATGGAAACTGAAGCAAGCCGAGTGCTGTCAAGCTTCAGAAATCAGAAGCAAGAAAGAAGAATGAATCAGAAGCACTGATAATAGAATTTGATCCATATTTGTCTATTTGCTTTGACAAAATTCTATTTGCTCTGATACATTATTTGCTCTGATACATTATTTTAGCCTATATGGCATTGATACATATAATGTGTTCAAATATACATTTTATGTTCTAACTCGTTCATGCTGACTTTTGTCGTTTAGTTTTTGTTCTGTAACATTTCAGGATGTAGAGATGCTCTGATGATGCTCTGGTACATTCAACAATGTTCTGATACAAATCTAGCATGAAGTGATGTTGGTAGAAATTCAAAGCTCTGAAGCTATCCGAGGGAAGCAGAAATCAGAAGCTGCGAATGCTCTAAAGATCCAGAAAACTCAAGTTCTGAAGCTGTCCTAAATGGAAGCAGAAATCAGAAGCTGTGAATGTTCAGAAGATCAAAGAAATTCAAGTTCTGAAGCTGTCCTAGATGGAAGCAGAAGTCAGAAGCTGTGAATGTTCAGAAGATCAAAGAAATTCAAGTTCTGAAGCTGTCCTAGATGGAAGCAGGAATCAGAAGCTGTGAGTGTTCTAGGGATCTAAAGAAATTCTAGTTCTGAAGCTGTCCAATGGAAGCAGAAGTCAGAAGCTATGAATTCTCTAAAGACAGAAGCTTATATGATCGTCTCTACCGAAATAATCAGGGAAGTCTTTTAATAAAGTTCTTCGAGTATTTATTTCAGGGGGAGATTATTTATCTCAGGGGGAGATTGTTAATCTCAGGGGGAGACATATTCATATGCTTATGCTATAGCTGTGTAATTTGTCTTTTGCCGTCTGTTCTTTCTGATCGCAAATTCATATCATTTATATATGTTTTTGTCATCATCAAAAAGGGGGAGATTGTTAGAACAAGATTTGTTCTGATCAATTATCTTAGTTTTGATGATAACAATGATATGAATTTTGCATAAGATAATATGGTACTCTAATCCAATGCAATTTCCCTGTCAGGAAATATATAAAGAGTACGCATAATTCAGCGCTCAGAAGCTTTGTCTCAAAGGGTTCAGCATGCAACATCAGAACATGGTCTGGCAAGACATCAGAAGATGGTCGAAGCAGAATCAGAACATGGGTCTATGGAAGCATCAGAAGAACAAGAGAACAGAAGCACTGAAGTTCTGATGGTATCACGCTCAGAAGCACTTCAAGGTCAGAAGATCAGAAGATGCTTTGCACCAAGCTGTTTGACTCTGATGATATTCAAACGTTGTATTCACAAACATCAGATCAGAAGAAAGTACAAGTGGCAAGCTACACTGACTGACAAAAGGAACGTTAAAAGCTACTAAAGGCTACGTCAGTAGACACAGCGTGAACAAGGCTCGAGGTAGTTGACAAAAGCGTATAACATTAAATGCGATGCTGTACGGAACACGCAAAGCATTAAATGCACTCAACGGTCATCTTCTCCAACGCCTATAAAAATGAAGTTCTGATGAGAAGCAAGGTTAACGATCCTGAACAAAACAACGTCTATTAACTTGCTGAAACTCTGTTCAAACTCAAAGCTCAGAATCTTCATCTTCATCAAAGCTCACTACATTGCTGTTGTAATATATTAGTGAGATTAAGCTTAAACGTTAAGAGAAATATCACAGTTTGTGATTATCGCTTTTAAGAAGCAATTGTAATACTCTTAGAGTTACATTAAGTTGTAAGGAACTAGAGTGATTGTGTGGATCAGAATACTCTAGGAAGTCTTAGAGGTTATCTAAGCAGGTTGTAACTAGAGTGATCGTGTGGATCAGTATACTCTAGAAAAGTCTTAGAGGGTATCTAAGCAGTTGTTCCTGGAGTGATCAGTGTGTGATCAGAAGACTCTGGAAGACTTAGTTGCTGACTAAGTGGAGAACCATTGTAATCCGTGCGATTAGTGGATTAAATCCTCAGTTGAGGTAAATCATCTCTGCGGGGGTGGACTGGAGTAGTTTAGTTAACAACGAACCAGGATAAAAATAACTGTGCAATTTATTTTTATCTGTCAAGTTTTTAAAGCTACACTTATTCAAACCCCCCCTTTCTAAGTGTTTTTCTATCCTTCAGAATGGAGGTGCTTTATCAATAAATTACCGATGAGGGATTTCCTAGCTTTAAGAGGTATTTTTTCATTTAGTAATCTCTCTTATGTATTCTGTGCAGTTGTCGATGAATCCTTCGTTCCTCTTGAGATAATTTTCAGCATTTGCTTGAGAAGAGTAAAGGTATTTTGAAAAGGTTGGGACTTATTCTTTAGGAGGTGGTGCAGATGAAGTGGAGGTTAAAGTGAGTCGACTTATGTTGGGTGCCATGGCTCTGCACCAAGTTCACGCAACAAAAACAACAAAATTTGAAGAAAAAAAAAGTGAGTAGAAAATGAGTAGAAGAAGGTAGGTGTATGGATGAAATACAAAAAAATGGCATTTTATAGGTTCTTGAAATACAAAAAATTGCACTAACGATGCCTAACAATATGCCCATAATGGTCACCTCGACAATCTTTCCCAATATATCTTTCAACATTCATATCGCGCTCAGGTTACATACATCGCGACCGCAATGAGAGTCCAACTCTTCTGCATCATGTGCGTGTGGATTCTAGTGCTTGTTTATAGGGATGTAAATGGATAGTATGATATCTGTGTCCGCCCCATATCCGCTAAATGGGTAATCCGCAGGTTTTACGATATCCGTAGATATTTATAGATATCCATGGATAACACTATTTTTCTAAAATTATATTTGAAAAAAAAAAATTTCAGTTTCTTTTAAAGACACAAGACGTTATTATCACATAACATTCATACAAATCTCTTTTATTTTAACAACAAAATTTCATCTAATTAATTTCCTTCATTTTCACCAAAGCATAAAATCCAATCATTTCATTTTTAACAAAAAAAAATGATATTGTGATTGTGAGTTATGGTGGAAGAACAGACGATGCAGTAGTAGAAAGGATGACATTGGTTGGACGAGAAAAGAGAAGTATTGGTTGGTTAGACACTGGAATTGTTGAAGTGAGGTATGGAGTATAAAAGAAGCTTAAATATAAAATGACCAATAAAATTTGTATAGAATATAAAAGTTTTCTTCAAAGAAAACTTCAAAATATGTATGTATGTATGTGTGTGTGTGTATGTGTATATATATATATATATATATATATATATATATATATATATATATATATATATATATATATATATATATATATATATATATATATATATATATATATATATATATATATATATATATATAAGGAAACTAGTTTTTTAAGTTTTTTAGAAGATGAAAAGATAGAGTATAATAAATCAATAATATTTAAGTAATTTTTATAATTTATTAACGGATACGGATATCTGCAGACATGGGTAACATTAAACTTGTATACATATCCATTAATAAACGGGTATTTATATATCCATTTATTTTATCCGTGGATATCTATTAAACTATCCTCTCCGTACCCGTGATAGATTTTATCCGCGGGTATAGATATTTTTGCCATCTCTACTTATTTCTTCTTTTATCACTTCACTTTCCATGTGTGCTTTTTTTCACTCCATTTCTTTTTCTTTTTGTATCATACTTCTTCTCCAACACATACTACAAAATTTACAAATAATTAAACAAAGTAAAATCAATGATAAATTAACTACTCGAACTTTAAATTGCAATAATAATAAAATTTGATTGGTTTCCTCCCATTAAGTGCTTCTTTAAGGTCATTAGCTTGACTCTTTTGTCTAAGGATCTAAGAGCATCCGAGAAACCTTCTTTGATGCATTTTCACTTCCTACTCAGGTCCTTAATTTCCTACCTTTCATGATAAAGGTACTTGAAGTTGTTGGATAATATATTTTGAAAACACCACCTACAAGGACTTTGTTAACTATAAAAGGACTAGAAATTTTAGCTTTCCATTTACCTAGCAACCATCTCCAACACAACTTATACGGAAAAACCTTATGTCCCTCCGAAAATTCTTTCCTTACCAACTTCTTTCAAGGGGCTCTTTTGGAAACAATTTAGAATTTTTCTTGGAATTTTGATGACCTTGATGATAAATGTATGCCAAGTCAGATGTCACACGTACAAAAGATATGTCATATCGGATGCCACCCATGCAAAAATTGACGCCGTTTGTGAAAATTAGACGGAAAGGACTTAAAGGACATTGTTTGAATACATAAGGGACTATATTGACATTTTTAAAAATTAAGGGGCCAACATGGACCCCGAGGTATGCATAAGGGACTAAAAAGGGGATTTTCCGGAAAAAAAAATATGTAAATGAGAAGACAAATGAAGTTACCAACAAAGACATAATTGCTTTATCTCATTGTCCTTTATCATTAGCAATTTCTTGGAACATGTACTTTGCGAACGGGTACAAGTTTCATACCAAATAATGGAGCAAAGGTAAAAGAAACTGTCAATTGAGGTGCGCACGTGAAAGGTTTCACCGAAGGAGGAAAAGGTGATTTTTATGGCATAATCAAACATATCTATAAAGTAAATTACTTTGGTTTGGAAGAGAATATTCCACTTTTTTTATTGTGAATTGTTTGACCCAACAAAGAATACGGACACAAAGGTTCATCCCCAATATAAAATTGTGGATATAATTAAGACAGATAAGCACTATCTTCCTTATGATTCTTTCATCCTGGCGCAAAATTCAAGACAAGTGTATTATGTCCCATATCCAGAAATGTGTAGATGTATGTGTGGATGGTGTGCAGCAATCTCCAAAAAAACCAAGGGGTCATGTGATGATCGATAACATAGAGGATGAAGTGCCTTATTAGTCTGGTGGGATGTTACATGTACCCACTATTGAAATTGAATCAATATCTGGTTTGCACGACGAGTAGGGGTGGGAATAGGCTGGGTCGAGCTAGGCTTTGCCAAGCCTGAGCCTGGCCTGCTAAATATTTCAAAGCCTAAGCCTGGCCTGTTGCCTATCAAAGGCTTAATTTTAGGCCTAAGCCTGGCCTTTTCGAATGATTGTTTGGCCTATTAGCCTATATAAAAGCTTGTTTTATTTGAACATTTGTGAATAAGAAATTTAACTAATGTTTAAATAAACTAGCAAATTACAAGATCAACGAGACTAAATGCTTATTTCATTGACTTATTCAAATTTACCTATTAACATAAGTTATGTGATACTATTTGTTTGAGAGAACTTATGAAAACGACTTATGACATTGTTCATAATTTTTTTTCAACTTATTTTCACAAGTTCTTCTAGATAAATAAACTTATTTTTTGTATTTTAATTCAAAGTACAAATAAAATATAATAATAATATTAAACTTATTCATATTTATTTAAAGAGGCCGGCCTGGTAGGTTTAAAATGCTTTTTTCATGGCCTGAGGCCTAGCCTTTTTAACTAAATAGGTTTATAAAAAAGTCTAGGCCTTTTCTATTTATAAAAAAAGCCTGGCCAGACATGGGCCTGTGTAGGTTAGGCCGTAGGCTCCTGTTAATTGACATGGGCCTGTGTAGGCTAGGTCGTCGACGAGTCATAAGTTGATGTGTTCGAAGAGATTTTTGATACTTCACATAGTGAAGCAGAGAGAGGACATTGATTGAAGATGCATTTTAGTGTTATATATAATTACATGTATTAAAGTTTATTATATGTATTTTGTATTCCAATATCAACGTATTTTCGAGTTTATTATATGTATTTTGTATTCTAATACTTTTCGAAGTTATTATTGAATCTGTAAAATTTATTCAATGTTAGTGACCTTTAGGGGAGATATATATGGTCAAATAAAAAAACTAAGTGAAGAAGAATTGGTTGGTTATAAACCAATTTATATTGTTGTTATTTATATATTAAATTTGGGTTCTCGTGAGAACATTTATATGTTCTTCCTTTAGATCATGTCAAGAATTTTATTTTTGAAAATCAAACTCAATACCTTCAAAAACTATCAAGTGTCATAATAAAATTATTAAAAAGATGAATGTATTAAAACTAGAGTATCAATTGTCAAAATAAATCACAAAATTATTTTCTTAACAACAAAATTAACAACAAAAGCTCAGATCACAAGAATAATAACAACCACCAAGAGATAGTATAACAGATAGATATCAACAATACCTGGAAAAAAATTCACATTTTAGACTGATAATTGTAGAGTTGGGAGTCTTAACAATAGATCAAGACCTGACAAAATATGCTTCATATGAGCACAATAATGCAGGGAGTAAGACTCAAAAAATCTCAAAGAGAATCTCAGAACAATAGCACCTCGAAGACTCAAGCTAAAGAATCAAACCTCAGAATTCTTGAGAAAAACTTGAAGAATAAATATGATCCCTAGAAGGCTAGTAAGAAAACGAGATAGTAGAGACCTAAAATCCTAACATGTGGAATATCGAAGATCTGGCGATTAGCTCTCAAATAGTCAAAGGTAATGAAGATCTTCTAATGGCGCAAGCGATGGCCTTTCTCAAAGCAATGGATGCTGTAAACGACTATTGCTTTGTGAAGATAGAGTTCAAAGTTAACAACCAAACCATTGTCGATTGTTCAAACAGTTCATACAATGATGTAAATCCCAAAATCAATCGAGGAGTTATGTGCAGATCGATAACAAAGAGACAAAGTGATTTTAGAGAAACTAAGTTCTCTCACACGAAAACAGAAGGAAACAAAGTGACACATATTATCGCTAATAAACCTACGACAAAGATAAGAATACAATAGGTTGAATGAAAAAAAGCCTATGGTATAACCTTGTTAAGTTCAAACAAAAAGGTTTGAAATAGAGAAGATTTCAAATTTAAAAATTAAATATAATTGTTGAGAATCAAATATGAGGAAGAAGTCCAACATTGATTAAAAAAATAAAAATTAAACACTTTATAATTGAGAAAATTCACTCACATATAATTTTAAAGTTTTTGGTGAATATGTAGCGTGTCAGCCTTGAGTTTTGACTTTTGAGTGAAGGAACCTATTTTGATAAATATGAATAAATTATATGTATTATTATTATTACACATGTGTTCATTTTTGAAATAATTTTTGTCTACTTACTTATATAATTTTTTTGATATTTAAATTTAATACTATCAATAAAGTTGAAAAGAATATTATAGAAAACCAAATTCTTGAATATTTCACAATAAATATAAAAAATGGAATTTAATCTTGTTAGTTTGGTAGTTCATTAATTTATTTAATATATATTAGACTATTTATTTGAATAATTTCTTACAAAAATGATATTTAAATAAGATAGAAGGTCGTACAAAAGTATTAAAACGACCCGACTCATTCTTAAGGGTATGTTTGGATTGATGGAAGGGAGTTAAATAGAATATAACCGAATGATATAAACTTATGTTCCACTGTTTGAATTGATTAAAAACAGATGAAATGAAGCGGAATCGAATGGAATGCATTTCATCCAATTCCATCATTCTTTATACCCTATGATTTAGACGGAATAACAAAATCTCTTTATTCCATCATGAAATATTCAAATAATATAATGACATTTTTATTTTATTCCGTTTCGTTTTGCTTCATTCTACTCCGTCTATTTTTCTATATTCAAACATAGCCTAAAATTTAATCTATAATAGAATACACTACATGCTCTGAGGTTTTTGACGGCTTCAATTTTATAAAATTTAATTGACCCAGCTTATTTTCATTACTCTTCATGACAATTTATTATTATTTTCTTAAAGACAAATAATTATATAAATAGAAGAGAAATAGTACAAAATATATAAGGAGCTAACAAATTAACACAAGTAGTGCATGAAAAGTCCATTAAAAAAAACCCAGATGACACGTTTTTACTTTTATTGGTATAGACTGAAAGAATTTAGGATATCATATGTCAATAATCTTTTATCATCCAAACTATTAAATGGTATATGTTTATGTCTTGCTTACAGAAAGAAAATTTCTTGAAGTTTTTTTTTTTTTAGGGCTTGAGTTATATTATTAATTTTCAAAAAGTCTGCTTGTCTAAATTATTAAATGGAACATGTTTGTGGTGTGAATGTTCCTTTTTTGTGAATAAAAATTTAGATTAAGAGAGATACACTTTGTACAATTAAGATCATAAAAAGTACTTATCTCATAACGATTTTACAAAGAAATTTTCATTTTGTGAAGTATTTTACGAATTTAACACAAATCTTCATTGTTATCTTCTCGCCGACCTTTTTTTACCTTCGATTAAAATTCTATAACTCAAATGATTACTGAAAAACGATGAACAACGCAAATACAAAAAATTTGTTGGACTTCAAAAGTTTAATAAAATTTTGAAGAGATATTAAAATATAAATAAATAAGATGCCCTTTATTATAACAATATATCATAAAACATGAAAATAAAGATTTAAATAACCTTGAGATACCCCCCTAACCAAATCTCATAAATGAAACTAGTTAAGCCAGTGTGCTCTAATTGAAATAGATTAAAACAACATGAAAAAATAAACATTAATAAGGGCATCTTAAGGCGGATCTAAGCCATCGAATTAAAAAAAATTCGAAGGGTTCATATCCGCTTATTCCTCCCATATTGTTGAAGCCAAACAAATGAGATTGCAACATAGAGTTCTGAAAATATTGAGGTTGAAACATTTGAGTTTGTTGAAGATTTCCTTGACGGTGAGACACATGTGAGTTGGAATTATTTCAAACAAAAAATTGAATAGTTTGGGTAGGTGCAACTGGAATTACAAATCTATCAGCCTGTTGTGCAACAAGTTTTCTAAGATCTTCCAAAGCCTTTTTGAATAATTTAATTTGAGCCATATCCATCCCATCAATGGGACAAGCCCACCAAAATTGAGCTTCAGTTACCTTGCGCAAATGGCTCAATTCATCACCACGCGTCTTCTCAATGTCCAATGTATCGTTGATTTGAGTTAATTGGTTATTGAGCTCACGCACATTGGTGCTACGTTGAGCCTCAATAAACTGCATGGTGTCATTGTTTTGGGGTGGAACACGTGATAGATAACGATCTATGATCGTATCAACATGTGGGTGACCAAAGGAAAACACCTTCTCTCCAGGTGAGAATACGACGAGAGCAACATCTACACCACAGAGTGTGCTAAGCTCACTGGCTTTCTTGAAGACTCCACTACGGCGCTTCGAGAAAGTCACTTGCAGGTTGCTCTCTTTGCTCATCTTTTTCATCTCAATCTTTTTGCGACCACAAGTTTTCTTTTCAGTTGACATGATTGAAACTTAAAAGAAGAGAAGATAAAAGAAAATGATGAATGTGTTTGAAACTTCAAACTTAAATATGACACATTAGAATTAAGTATGAAGAGGTCATTTTATAGCCAAAATTCGAATTAATAAATTTTCAATTGAACCGGTTCTTTTTCAAACGTTATACCTTTTCGTTTCATTAAAATATTTATTGTATTGAGAGATTCACATCAAATCTCTTTTTACAATGTTTATATGGTAGAAAATTCAATGAAAAAAAAAAGGAAATTGTTTTTTACCATTTTATATATCTTACCTTATTTAGACTTTGATAATTCACAAACTTGTAATGAATATGTTTATTTTTTTTTGTAAGCAAGTTTTCATTAACGGGAACAAAAGTTCACCAAACAAGATTACAAAAGACGAGGCGAAGGAAATCTCGAAAGGAAAATTATCCTCCAATTGAGACCTAACTTAAGTAGAATAAAGGGTTTTTGTCGAACTCATAAAAGTTACAATTGGTATGAGGAATATTCCCTATAAAAGACCACCGCCATAGGACCGCTTTACAATTCCACACCACATCTCGAATATTCCAAACCGAGTTCCTAAAAATAATACCATTCCTAATTATCCACAAGCTCCAAATGATAGCTAACCAAACACACCCCGCTTTACATTTTCTCACTTTCTTTATTATCAAGCAAAAAGAACTCCATCTCCAAAAACTCTCTTTAAAATCCACATCTTTAACATAATTCAAACCGATCCAACACGCCATTTCCTTCCAAACCTCATTCGTCTTACAACAATTCAAGAAAAGATGAAGAGGAGACTCTACGGGTTCATCACAAAAAACACATCCAAGATTAGAAGTGCAAGAGATATTCTTTTCTTTAGAATGTACTAGAATGGTACTAGTTAAATTGTTCTCACGGTTATCTTTAAATTTTTTAATATGGCTGAAATATTTTCACTGTACTTTTTCCTATAAAATTTTACTGATGTAACAAAACCAATACAATAAATATTAAATATTGAAACATTAAAATAATTATTTTAGATTATAAAATGAAAAAGTTTGGAAATAGAAAATACTTGCTCTTTTTTTTTTTGCGACTTTTTTTTTTCTTTTATTAAAATAGTTAAATTATTATATTGATCACGTGATATTATTAACTATAATGCACGTACGGTAAAAGAGTGAAAATTATTTTAAAATCTAATATGCGGCAGAAGTGTGAAAATCATTCTAAAATATAATAATTTTTTATTTATTATATAAAATATTTTACGATTTAATGTCATAACTTTTTAAAAATATATAATAAAAAAAATTTGTGTCATTTCTTTTCTAGTTTCTATATGCTTACATGAAAATGTGTTTTTTTTTTTCTTTTCAAAATGCAATAAATCTAGCTATTTGTCACTTTTATAGAAAATATAATTATTTTTACTTTACTATAAAAATTATTATCAAATATTTTTATAAGAAAAATATATTGGAGTACTCAAACCCGATAGATATGCATTATTTTACATTAAAAAAAGACTATTGGACATTTGCACCAATCATAAAATGTTTCACACAATCTACCCTTCCCTCCTATGCTGACCAAAATCAAGACAAAATTGTGATGTTTGCCGCAATGTCATCAACTGCACTAATAATGTTGTTTAACATTATAATTGTTCTTCATGATCCAAATACACCACACGATGCAAGCCAAGAGAGCCCTACTTTTGACTTCCTAACTTTGCCTTGAAGAGCTTAAGAACTTTTGAAAGGGATCTCCACAATCTACACTAGCAGCAACTCCATATCCAGCCATTGAATATATGTTTCCACACCTTCACAACAATCCCTCACTGAAAAAACAAATGAAGCAAGAGATTCCTCTTCCTCAAAACAACATGCACACTCCTTCTCATGAACATTATGAGCAGTGGCGGAGCCAGACTATAAAGTTTGGGGTCGCCATAAAATTAAATTTTTTTTTTTAAAGCAAGAGGATATATTAATAAGGCAAGATCCAAGAATACATCCCACCAAAGGGTCGGAAAAGAAAATTACAAACCGATTCGAACCTAACTTAAGTAAAACAATGGGTTATTGCTAAACTCAAAAAAGTTATAATTGGAATGAGTAATTTTCCCTATGTATGACCACCTCCTAATGAGAGCTTTACAATTCCACACGATATCCCTCGAATTCCATGACCCGTTGTTAAAGACAATGTCGTTCCTACTAAGCCATAGACTCCACAATAACGCTAACCAGACGGCTCCAACTTTGCCCTTTTTGACTTTCTTCGTGCGACAAAAGGAGCTCCAATACAAAAAACTTTCTTTTAAATCTATTCCTACCGAAAAAAGTAAATCAATCCAATCTGCAATTTCCTTCCAAACCATCCCGGCATTCGGACAATAAAAGAAAGAGTGGAGGATAGATTCTTCGCTATTTCCGCAAAACACACAATCAAGGTTCGAAGAATTAGTAAGAATACCTTTGCGGTAAAGAGAGTCCTTTGTTGGGATTTTGTTGAGGAAGCATCGCCAACCAAAAAACTTAACTTTCATAGGGACTTCAACCTTCCAAAGATCTTTAAAAGCCGAGTCAAACCGATTAACAGGCCCGAAAGGAACACTGCTGCTGCACAGGGAAATATAACAAGATCCAACCGTAAATAATCCGCCCGAATCAATCTTCCAAACCGCTACATCCTGTTTATCAAATTTCATCTCAGCCACGGACAGAGCAGCTTCAAGGCTATGAATCTGAAAAATCCTTTGCATGGTTCCGCTGCATACCGTGGGGACAGAAGCAGCACCAGCCGGAACAGAGGCCTCTGCACCAGTCTGAGCGATGATGGGTTCTGCGCCTGTAGCAGAATGAATGCTGGCAGCGCTAAAAGCAGTGTCTGATGCTGGCCCAGTTATAAAATTCTGACCATGAAGAGAATTGTTAATATGACCCGAGGGGATGCCAAAGTCTTCCCATAACCAGTTCCCATTACTCCATCCTCCCATAGTGCCCACCGAAACATCTTTCAAAAAAGAGCAATTGAAAAGATCCTCGTACCGGTCTTTTAAAACACCGCCCTCCAACCAATGTGATTTCCAAAAGGAAATGGAGTGCCCGTTTCTAACCTGAAAAAGAAAATGGTTAGTAAAAAAGTTTTTCGGAAGATCTTTCCCGATTGATATTAAGTCCGCCCACCACACCGAAGATACTCTTGCCTTCTTAGTATTCGAATTGCACCTACTCAAGGTTAGATTCACATCTCCATACCGCGCTTTGAGCATACAATACCATAATTCTTTCGATGCTCCATACATCCTCCAATGCCACTTCAAAAGCAGAGCTTTATTGAAAAACTCTAACCGTCTAAAACCAAGACCTCCTTTCTCCATTGAAAGACACAAATCGTTCCAATTCACCCAATGCACCTTCCTTTTATCATCAACCCCTTCCCAAAGAAAGTTACTTTGTAATCTATTTAACTCCGCTATCACCTTTTTCGGAGCTTTGTAGAAAGAAAGAGTAAAAATTGCCAAGCTACTTAAAATAGATTTTATGAGTGTTATTCTCCCGCCAAAACTAAGCCACCGACCTTTCCAAGAACTCAATTTCCTCCTAACGTTGTCCAAAAGCGGATTCCAAGTAGAAATCCTTCTTGGATTTGAACCAACAAGAATTCCAAGGAATTTAAACTCCTTTTCCTCCATCCTACAATTGAGAAAATTAGTAGCGACTCCCATGAAGTGGAAGTTAATATTGACTCCTATCAACTTGCTCTTATGGAAATTGATTCTAAGACCCGAGACCAATTCGAAGCTCTTCAACACCGCCTTGATCGCCCAAATGTGATTCCAACTTCCATCTCCAATTAATAAAGTATCATCGGCAAATTGGAGAACGTCGATGAAACACTTGCCATTCACATTGAAACCCGCGAAATCACCATTAGCAACCGCTCTATCAACCAAAGCCTTTAACCCCTCCGCCACTATAACAAAAAGGAAAGGAGAAATAAGATCTCCTTGACGAAGACCCCTTTCCGCCATGAATTCCTTCGTAGGGCTACCGTTCACTAACACCGACATCTTGCTAGAAAAAATAAGCGCTTCCATCCATTTCATCCATAAACACCCAAACCCCATCCTTTTCATCATATAACGAAGAAAGTTCCAACTAACCTTGTCATACGCTTTTTCGAAATCGACCTTGAAAAGAAGACATTCTTTTCCTTCCTTGCTAGCAAAATCAACCAATTCGTTTGCAATTAGAACTCCATCCATCATTTGTCTCCCCGGAACAAAGGCACTTTGGCAATTAGAAAATAGGTGAGGAAGGACCTTCTTTAACCTAGACGCTAGGACTTTAGAAACAATTTTGTAGATACTTCCCACAAGGCAAATTGGCCGGTAATCGTCTAGGTCTAAAGGATTGTTTCTCTTAGGGATAAGAGCAAGGAAAGAAGATGTTATGCATTTGGACAAAACCGCTCCGGATGAGAAACTTTTAAAGCAAGCTATAAAATCGTCTTTAACAAAAGACCAACAATTCTTCACAAAAAGAAGCGAAAAACCATCCGGTCCCATGCTTTTAGATCCATCACAAATCCAAACCGCCTCCTTTGTTTCCTCAATCAAAAACGGGGCCTCTAAAGAATAAGATTGTTCCATGCTCAAAGATTTGAAATCCACTCCATCCAAAAGGGGTCTTTCGAAGCAATCTTCCTTAAACTTACTTTCAAAATGATTCTTCACCCTATCTTTCACCTCATTAACCGAATGAACAATTCCATCATTAGAATCCACCAAGCACATACGATTCAACCTTCTTCTTTCCTTCACCGAATTATGAAAGAATCTACTATTAACATCCCCATCATTTAGCCACTTCACTCTACTTTTTTGAATCAACATGTTCTCCTTGAGTTTAAGATTGAACCATATGTTTTTAGACGCCTTGACCTTATTAAGATGCACTTGTTCCTCCCACACGTCCCTATCATCCCCCATGTTTAACTCCTTCACATTTTCCTCCACCTCGAAGTCTATTCTCCCGAAAATAAATTTTTCCCACCACCTTAACCTTTCTTTAATTAACCGAAATTTCTCCTTCAAAACATAATCTCCCCTCCCTTGAATAATCATTCCCTCCCATTCCTTCTTAACGAAATCAAAGAAACTTTTGTCACTAAACCATTCATTGTTGAACTTGAAAGGTTTTGGGCCCCAATCCTCCTTGTCTACCATAAGCCAAACCGGGCAATGATCGGAAATATCTCTCATTCCTATCCATTGTCCCACCACCCCCCAAGACATGATGATTAAATTATAATTTATGAAATAGTTAAAGTGTGTTACTTAAAAATACCTTATAACAATGCTCAACGGTCTTTGAGTAGTTTGAACAACAATTTCTCTTTCAATGTGAATCATCATGCTATCTCCTAGAAAATCAGCTTCCATTTTGCTTCTCAATCTTGTCTTGATAATTTTCATTGTCGAAAAAGATCTTTCAGTAGTGGCCGTGGATACAGGGAGAGTCATGACAAGGCAGAACAATATATCAATCAAATAGTAAATTTCATTCTTTCTAGTTGCAACTAAAGAGAAACACAAATTTTGAATAGTTGATAAACTGTTCAAACTCGATGTTAGACAAGTGTCAATAGTAAAATGCCGAAGTTAAAATTGTAAATTAATCCTCTCTTGCTAATTAAAGTCCATAGGATAATATTTTTCAACAAGAGTGTAAATAGTATCGAAGTTAAAGGTCTTTTAGTTATCCTTGGGAGATAAAGCATAACTTAGAGTTAACAAATCAATGGGTTGTTCACTAAATCTGCTATTCAACCTTGTAATTGTTTGTCAATGGTAGTGAAAAATATTTCAACTCTAAAATAATGCTCAATAGTTACCTGATTCTCTTCAAGACGAGAAAGTCCAAATCTTGTTGTTGAATGAACATCATCAAGATCAGGAATCTCAATATCATGTCTTTCACATAAGGACTTCGTAGAAGTAAACAATTTATCCCAACCACCTTCTCTCAATTCTAGAATAAGAGTTTTTGTTGTACAAACCAAATGCATAGCATTAATTACATCTTGTGATTGTTGTTGTAAGGCTTGACAGACCATATTTGTGACACTCATGATTTCTTTCATTAGATGCAATATGAATATAAAATCAAATGACTTCAAGTGATAGCACTATCAACATCTCCACGTGAAGCATAATTTAATCTTTCCTTTGCAATTTTTTTTGAAACAATACACGTTGCTTTATACATATTTATCAAGCTAGAAATAGAAGAGAAGTGTGATCCCCAAGGAGTATCCTCAACACGTCTCAAAGTACCAATTTGATTTTCACCTTTACCAGTTACAATCTCACAAATCTCTAACAAATGTTCAATTTCCTATGATTGAGAAGCTTGTAACTCATCATGGCGCTTTGTAGAAAAACAAACAACAACCATAATAAGAGTTATCTTATCAAAGAATTGATGAATTGGTTTAACTTCTCTTGCTGCGATAACTAAGGCAAGTTACAATCGATGAGCAAAACAATGAACATAATATGCATAAGGACAATCCTTCATAAATAATGCTTGTAACCCATTCCATTCTCCTCTCATATTGCTAGCACCATCATATCCTTGACCATGGATGTTAGAAACATCGAGGTTATGTAAAGAAAGTATATCACATACTTTTTGCTTAAGAGTTAAAGATGTAGTGTCATTAACACGTACAAGACCAAAAAATCTCTCTTGTATAAAACCATATTTATCAACAAATCTCAAAACAAGAGACATTTTCTCTTTTTTAGATTCATCACGAGCTTCATCTACAAGTATACAAAATTTGGAGTCACCAATTTCTTCATGGATATGCTTTTTCACCCTACTTGAGAGAATGTGAAAGATCTCTTTTTGAATATGATGTGAAGTATACTTGCTATTAGATGAAGAATTTTCTAACACAACTTTTGCAACTTCATCATTTAACTTGCCAAGAGTTTTATCAATTGAAGAAAATTACCTTGGTTTAATGATTCTTTACTTTCATCATGACTTATAAAAGCACAAGCTTGAAAAGTTAACCAACAGAATGAGTCAATTGAAGTCTTGAGACGTAGTCGACTCTTCTTAATGTCAATCGAACTTTAAACTTGAACAATATTCATAATGTGCCAATCTTTATTCAATAAGTCTTGACAAACTTTCATAGCATTGTTGTATGGTGAACAATGATTAGTCCCTATGTGTTTAAGAAACACACAATTCTTTCCATTTCTAACTTTCTTCCAACTTCTAAAACCTGTAGAAATGAAGACATCTGAACCAGGACGTCCACTTGGTCTTTTGCTAAAAAAAGATAGCATGGTAAACAATAAGCAGCATCTTCTGAAGGTGAATATTCTAACCATGAGGGGTAAATGCTAAACCAAGCGTATTGAAATATTCTTTTATGGTCTTCTTTTTTTTTTTGGTTGTAATGAGGGCCTAAGCCCAAAAGAAAAGACAACTACTCAAGAACAACAGACGAAAAAACAATTCCACAAGAATCTGCTTCAAGAAGATCAGCTAGAAACGAAGGTGGATCAATATTCTTTTATGGTCTTCTTTACCAGACAATGGATATTGCTCTAATTGAATTTGATATGGACCCCATTTCAAATAAGTTCTTCATATTTCATCCATTGGGTTTAGCAGGTATTCCCACATTGAAGTACATTTTCCAGGCTCACGTTCTAAAGAATTCTCTAAGTCAACCGAATCTGGGTAAACTCTATTCACATTTTCTTCAATTCTTGGGTTCTCTAAAACACTTAGAGGTTTTGATATAAAAATATTATTTTTTTCATCTCTTTCTTTCCTCTTGAAAAAGGAATCAATTTTTCTACTCTTCATCATCAATCTTGTGCTATAAAATCATAAAAAATAAAAAAACTTCTAACAACCATATTATAACATTAAAATTTTAATTTAAGATTTTTTATTATAATCCTAAGTTAACATTACACATTAATAATTAAATTAGCAACCATATTATAACCTTAATTTAAGATTGTTTATTATCCTAACAGTCCCTGCAAAGTTAAAATAAACAATTAAATCATAAACAAATAGTTAAGTAAGTCCATATCTAACTTAATTTTCAATTTTATTAAAGTCCATAGCATGCTAACAGTATCATGCTAACAGTATCCAAAGGCCCCTGCTAACAGTATCCAAATAAAACAGCCCCTACTACCAAATAAAACAGCCCCTGTTAGACCTTAATTCATAAACAATTAAATGACTCTTTAACAATAAAACAGCCCCTACTATTCTTGCTATTGAGATTTTACACATGGTATTCTTATTCTTGCTATTGTTTTACAATTTCAATCACAAATTCAAACGGATATTTGAGTTTTGTAAATTAGTAATAAATCTAGTAAAGTAATAAAAGATTTTTAAAACTTAAATTAGTCACAAGTCACAAGCTTTCAAAAAACTATGAGAAATTTTAAAATTTTCAACATGTTGTGATTAGTTTTTTTCCTTCAAATCCAAAAATAGGTTTTGTCTCAGGCGTCTACTCTATAAACAACTAGTAACAAATCCGTGCATACGCACAGGTTCTGTTCGGTTACGCGAATTTGGATAGATCATTTATTTTAAATAAAAATGTTAAAAAAAGAACAAAAATTAAATAAATAATTGATTATTTCGTATATAATAGATTTTTTTTCCGTATACCATTTTTGGATTAAAAATATTTAATCATAAATAACATTTCTCGTATATAAAAATATTTAGATAAATAATAGATTTTTTTCCGTATACAGACTTCATTTTTGTTTAGGTATCATTTAAAAAAAAATATTTGGATCAACAGTAAATTTCGTATATAAAAATATTTAAATCAATAATAATTTTTTTCCCGTATACTATTTTTGAATAAAAAATATTTAGGTCATAAATACCATTTTTCATAAACAATAGATTTTCTTCCCGTATACAAATATTACTTTTTTTTAGGTATCATTTACAAAAATATTTGGATCAATATTAAATTTTTGTATATTAAAATATTTAGATCAATAATATATTTTTTCCCGTATACCATTTTTGGATCAAAAATATTTGATCATAAATACCATTTCTCGTATATAAAAATATTTAGGTCAATAATAGATTTTTTCCCGTATCGAGACTTTTGTTTAGGTATCATTTACAAAAAAATATTTGGATCAATAGTAAATTTCATATATAAAAATATTTACATCAATAGTAGATTTTTTTCCCGTATATCATTTTTGAATAAAAAATATTTGAATCATAAATAACATTTTTCGTAAATAATAATACAAATATTATTTTTATTTAGGTATCATTTACAAAAATATTATGATCAATATTAAATTTTCGTATAAAAAATATTTAGATCAATAATAGATTTTTCCCGTATACCATTTTTGGATAAAAAATATTTGATCATAAATACCATTTCTCGTATATAAAAATATTTAGATCAATAATAGATTTTTTTCCGTATACTATTTTGGAATAAAAATATTTGGATCATAAATATCATTTTTCGTAATTAATAGATTTTTTTTCCATATACAAATATTATTTTTGTTTAGGTGTCATTTACAAAAATATTTGGATCAATATCAAATTTTCGTATATAAAAATATTTAGATCAATAATAGTTTTTTGGCCTATTCCATTTTGAATAAAAAATATTTGGATTATAAATAACATTTTTCATATATAAAAATATTTAGATCAATAATAGATTTTTTTCCCATATACAAACTTCATTTTTTTAGGTAAATATTTGGATCAATAATAAATTTCGTATATTAAAATATAGATCAATAGTAGATTTTTTCCCGTATATCATTTTTGAATAAAAAATATTTAGATCATAAATACCATTTTTCGTTAATAGTAAATTTTTTTCGTATACAAATATTATTTCTATTTAGGTATCATTTACAAAAATATTTGGATCAATATCAAATTTTCGTATATAAAAATATTTAGATCAATAATAGATTTTTTGAATAATTTTTTTTCCGTATATCATTTTTGACTAAAAAATATTTCGATCATAAATACCATTTTCGTATATAAAAAAATATATCAATAATAGAAATTTTTTTTTATGGAAGAAAGAAGTGAGAAAGTGATGAAAGAGAAAAAAAATAGAGAATAGAGAGAGATTTGATAAAATATAAAAGTTGTATTATTTTAATAATAAAATTAAGAACTTTATTGTGCAAAGACCAAAAAACCACAATTTTACTGTGGTGGTTAAAAATCAAATAAGAATATTTTTGACTTTTCCACAACCATTAATTTTCTTATATCTACTATCTACCCATTACTAAACAACTGACCAATCTATTTGAACAATTTATTTTTCCATCGTCGTGCCATTGCCAACAGGACCATGCCCATTGGTAAGATTGAAAATTTTATTTTTCCCTCCTCCCAAAACTTTTCCCTCAACTATACGACAAGTCAATTCAGAACCCTTCATTCTCTCTCTTGCAGACAACAATACCTTCCCTTTCTCTATCATGTTCTCTCGCTTCTCTTTTCCCCAAACCCTAGATCTTCGTCTCTCTATCTCTTATGAGACCCATAGCAAACTGCAAAAACCCATGTCAAGATCGAAGACAGATCTTGGATTCCATCTATTCTTCTTCTCCGATTCCATTTTGAAGCTTTATTTTCGTAGACAGATCTTGGATTTACACTGAAAGATTATATCTTTTTTCCCAAGTGAATGCTTTGTTCTTGGTTCAAACGGGTCTAAAATCACATTTCTTGTATGGTACATCAAACATGTCTTCTTCTTTTTTCATTTTTTAGCTGCTTGTTGTTGGTTTTGAAGTTAAAATTTCTAAAGTTTTTCGATTAACGTTCACGTTTCCTATATTGTACATCAAATGATTAATGTTTATTTTTGTTTTAGATTACTTTGGTTCTGTTTTTTAATGCTTTTATGCTTCAACAACAGTCCGGTAAGCTGATGACGGTGGTGTCCTGCAACGACGTTTTATGCCCAGATTTGAGGGTTCTGTGATGAGTAAGTATGCCCTTTCTGAATTAATTTTCTTTGCACATTCAAATCATGGGTTTTTTTAATATGTAATATGTCCTTTGAACATGTTAAATATTAAGAGATGTCATATCCATGGTTATCGACTCATGTGTTTGATTAGATATTGATATGTGGTTCTTTCAATTTTTGTAAGGTTGGTTCCTATCGTGATATTTAAAAAGTGATGGTACCTGTAAGATTTGTAATGGACAAAGCTGAATTAGTTCTTTCAATTTTGTGATGTTCCTATTTGCATTCATCTTTATTTTGTAAGTTATTACAGCTCAAGTTTTTTTAATACAAACTTTTGCATTGTAGGTAATCTTTCATCACTTGGTTTATGTTTATGTTTTTTTACAAAAGAAATAAATATCTAATTTTACTATAGCACTAAATAATGACCTCATTTGTTTGTTTATTTATTGAATAACTTTTTTCTTGACTCCAGGTCTATATTGAAATTGTTTGACGGTCTGATGCAACTTGACCATCTTAAAAATGATAAGACAAGCATACCTAATGACTTTTCATGGTACAAAATGTATGCATTTAGTTTCTCTTCTGCCTATGTTACTCTATCCTTCATTATTTTTCTTTATTTCTACATAGTTCATTTATGCTTTCTTCTTGGAAGAATATAATGGTTTTAATGGCATGTGCACGAGCTTGTCTGCTGATACAATTAAGATTTACGTGCTGAAGAAAGGACTTGAGTCGCAATTATTCTTTGAATATTTTGATGAGCCTTTTTTATCTTTATACCACTACGCTAAAAAACACTTTTAGCAGCACTACAAAGAAAGCGCTTTTGTCAAAAAGCGCTGCTATAGGCTGTAGAAAATAATCGCTAAAATAAAGTGCTTTCTTAGGCTCCCTTTAGAAAGCTCTTTATAAAAGCGCTGCTAAAGGTTAAGCTTAGAAAGCGCTTTTAGAAAACGCTGCTATAGGCATATGAAATGAAAACGTTTTTTAGGGAAAAAGCGCTGCTATAGGCATATGAAATGAAAGCGCTTTTTAGTGACGGTGGCATTTTTGTAAAAATTTTAACATTCTAAAATCAAGCATGTTAATGAAATTGTTATTTTGTTTTTATTTTGCGAATTAAGAAAATAAAACCAAAATCCACAAAATACTCACTCCTCGTTCTCGCGAAACTCACTGAACAACTCTCGCTTCCAATAGAAACCCTAAATCAAGATTCCTCGTTTCGCTCTCTCATCCAACATTTCATATCAATCGATTATATCAAACATTATTTAATTTTCGATCACTATGTTTCCTTGATTCTCTAACTATCAATCTCAATTATAAACTCAGATTTATTGTCGATTTCGAGTTCGCTGTTCCTGAAGAAGATGATGTCGATGTTGAAGGTATTGTTCTGGCAACGTGGTAATGATTCCGACGGTGTCACTCCATCTACTTCAACATGTGTTCTAATTCCCGCGACATTGTTACGATTCTGACAGCGACAACATTTAAGTTGTAAAACGGAGTAACTCTTCCAGTGCTGCTTGCGAAGATGAAGGAAGAAGAATGTACTTTTGCTTTGCTTACTTCTTTCTCCATAGTTTCATCACCGAAACAGCTGTTTCTTTTTTTCACTATTTTGGATTATATAATCAAATTTCTTTCATGCGTTGTTTAGTTGCCACACCTCAGATAGAAACCCAAGCTTGACTACGGTTTGTAAGAGTAATATTTAACAAACCCTAAATCGCTTCTTCTTCGTCATGTGTGTTCCCTGAAGAACCCTTAAACAAACTATTTCATTCTTTACAAAGCTTTACGATGTCTTAATGGTTAAAATGGTGGAACAAATAGTCTATTTCCTACAACTCATGATGAAATCCATCCAACAAGAATGCTAAGTGTAATTTCTAATCTTACACCTTAATAATAATTAGAGCCGACGGAATATTTTAATTGCATTTTGGTGGTTTATATCTACAGTTGCAGATTTTTGTTTTTTATTTTTTATATAGATGGCAAAGAAAACAATGGTATTTTCTTCACAAACAATTCAACATTTTGTAGTTTTAACCTTCTCTGTTCTATTTTCAACAACTTTTGTTAGCAAATGCAGATGTGATATGGAGGATGCTATGATTTTAAACAAGTCATTTGTGGACTGGAATGTTTCATGGACAAATATATCAGGTTTGATACCTGAAACAACAGATTAAGTTTTCTCTTTTTGAATATATATATTAGTTACTTTTGATGTCAAGGCAGTCCATTATGAGATGCCATTATTTTGTTGTGCCACTTTGAAGTTTTAGCAATTTGTTTACCCCCTCCCCTGTAAAAAAAACAAATGTGTTTACATAATTTTGTTTTGATTGAAACTTCATTCTTATTTGTTTTTCCATGCTTCCTAACCTACCCTCCCTGGATAAGGCTAATTTTGTGTACAATGAACTTGGTTAATGTACTAAGTTAACATACTTCCACAATGCATAGTTTTCTTATATTTTGTGTCATTTGAATATAGAGAAAATATTTTATCCTACACACCTTAAACTTGCTTCTACAATTGTTTTGGCAGAAAGAAACTATTGACTTGGCAGAACAAGGCACCCTTGTAGAATGATCTTTAAGAGTATTCTAAAAAAGTAACCTAGATAACCCATCTCTTCCCGCGATTGATTCAGATGGACTTCCACATGTTGGTCAGGTTTGTTACTATCACCTCTTCTCTCTTTATTTCCTAATTCTCCCAACTCCAACTTTCTTATACAAAAAGTCTGAATGTACTAAAGTTTGGATGTAAATTACTAAAGTTCATCTTGGCATTATTGTAGATAATTAGCAATTCCTGGTAACTAGGATTGTATATAAAGTAAGTTATAAGAACTTTTGTGTTATATTCAACAAATTAGAAACTTAAATTTCTTTTTAGACAAATACCTAACTCAAAGCTTAACAAAATTTATTTGATAGTACTAGAAAAAATCAATAGAAAAATAAAGGGTTAATAGCTATTTTTACCCCTGCCATATGGGGTTCGTTTGAAAAATCCCCCTGCCAAAAAAAATTGCAAGAATTCCCCTAACATTTGAAGATTCTCTCGTTTTAAACCTTGTAAAATTTTTGTTTTTAAAACCAACCTTGCCATTTGAAGATTCACTCATTTTAAACCTTATAATCTTGTAGATTATGTCATTTCAAACCCTCTGGAATATGACGAGCAAGGTTGGTTTTACTAAAAATAATAATTTACAGGGTTCAAAATGATAGAGTCCTTCAAGTGGCAAGGTTGGTTTTAAAAATAAAATTTTTACAAGGTTTAAAACGAGAGAATCTTCAATTGTTAGGGGAATTCTTGCAACTTTTTTTTTTGGAAGGGGGGTTTTTCAAACCAACCCCATATGGCAGGTGTGAAAATAGGTATTAACCCAAAAATAAAAGAGTAATCATTCATGTGGAAGGTTAGGTCGGTTACTCTAACTTCGGAAAATTGCGACATATCCAATCATTCAATATAATTGTAAATAGTGATGTTCAAATGATTCTGCTATGAATGGATCATTATATCTTGCTGATAGCACGATTTGAGGGAAAATATCATTTGAGGTGATAGGTTACATTTGTGATAACTCGTTGTACAATTAACTTTTGATTTTTAATGTAATTAACGGTCGAATGCTGCCTTTTGATTTTTAATGTAATTAACTTTTGATTTTTAATTTAAGGGTTAATACTACTTTACCCCCTGCCATATAAGCGAGATTCGGTTTACCCCCCTCTAAATAAAAAACTTATTGGACAAACCTTGCAAAATAAAGATTCCATCAATATTGACCCTGATCAGTTTTTTTGGCCAAGATTCTTAGAATCTTGCCTACGTGGCATTTTTGGTAGTGCTGACTGTACAACACATAAGCAATGTGGCATAGTCAACACTGCCACATGGAATTTATTTATTTTTTAATTTTTTTTTTGAAAATTTTTTTAAAATTAATATTTTTTTTTAAAATAATTTTTTTTAAAAAATTAATATTTTTTTTAAAATTAATATATTTTTTTTAAAATTTAATATTTTTTATGTTTTTAAAAAATATTTGACAGTACCTGCGGATTTACGTACGGATTTAAAAATACCTGCGGATTCACCAACGGATTTGACAATACCTGCGGATTTACCTACGAATTTGACAATACCTGGGGATTTACCTTTAAAAATACCTGCGAATTTACCTGCGGATTTACCTACGAATTTGACAATACCTGCGAATTTACCTGCGAATTTGACAATACCTGCGGATTTACCTACGAATTTGACAATACCTGCGGATTTACCTATGGATTTAAAAATACCTGCGGATTTACCTACGGATTTGACAATACCTGTGGATTTAACTACGAATTTAAAATTACCTGCGGATTTACCTTTAAAAATACATGCGGATTTACCTGCGAATTTAACAATACCTGTGGATTTACCTACGGATTTGAAAATACCTGCGAATTTATATATAATAAAAATAAATTTTAAAAATAATAAAAAAAAACAGAAACAATTTTGGAAAAAAAATTTAAAAAAAAATTAATAAAAACGTAAAAACGTAAATTTTTTTTAATTTTTCCAATTTTTTATAATTCTTTTTCAATTTTTTTATAATTTATATATAATAAAAACATAAAAAAAATATTAATTTTTTTTTAAAAAAAAAATTTAAAAAATCAACAAAATTAATAAAAAATATTAAATTTTTATTTAAAAAAAAATTTTCAAAAAAAAAAAAAAAAAAAATTAAATTCCACGTGGCAGTGCTGACTGTGCCACATAAGCAATGTGCTGTACAGTCAGCACTACCAAAAATGCCACATAGGCAAGATTCTAAGAATCTTGGCCAAAAAAACTGATCAGGGTCAAATTTGATGGAATCTTTATTTTGCAAGGTTTGTCCAATAAGTTTTTTTTTTAGAGGGGGGTAAATCGAATCTCGCTTATATGGCAGGGGGGTAAAGTAGTATTAACCCTTAATTTAATTAACGATCAAATGATGCCTTTCGATTTTATAGGAACAAAATAATTTGGGACTGCTCTAGTTTTACGACTACACTTTTATTAAGTGTAAGTGTCATGCTACTATCACTTCCCCAGCGTGATTGATACCCATAAGAGATGAGGTATCGCTACTCAACTTGTCGTCGCCGCCGAGAACGACATGAAAGAGGTCTTTTGTTCTAAGGCTTTTTTCAAGATGTATCAATGGGAATAATTCATCTTGAGGTTGAACTATATAAATCTAATTAGGGAAGAGCCTTCACCGGGAATACATTCTCAATCCTAGGTCATAGTCCTATAATATATATACAGTTTATTTGTCCTAAGGTTTTTCTCAGACGGAGTTCTAAACAATGTATATACAGTTTATATTTGACAGGAATTTAAACGAAAGCTGTAAATTGAAAGCTGTAAAGCCTAACCTGGTTGTTTATTAGTAACAGTAAAAAAAGAAAAAGGGTTGGGACTTAGACTCAAGGAGAGGCCCATGTGAAATTGATTTGAAATTGAAGTTGTTTTGAAAACAGATTGAGAGTTGATTGAAAACAGTTGAATTGTTTATTGAAAAACAGTTTTGAAGTTTTGTTTTGAAAACAGAAGAAGTGAAGATGGACACTAGGTCACATAGGTATATGAAGAGTTTCACCAGGAATAATGCATTTCAATACCGAGAAGAAAGTTTTGAAAAACAGATGAGGAGTTTACTGTTTAAAAAAGAAATGTTTGGAAATGGAAAGAAAAAAAGGGATGGGACTTACACTCTATTAGAGGCCCAAAAGATTGATTGCATTTTGAAAAATGTATATACAAAAAAAAGGTGTTGGGTCTTACACTCTTTAATATTCAAGAGGCCCAAAAGATTGATTGAAAATGAACAAGGTTTGATCACAAAATATTTACAAAGTGATTAGGTTTGAAAAATATAAAGACAACTTTATTTTAAAAGTATTAAAAATACTTTAAAATACACCATTTTAAACCTAATAAAAATATATCAAATATATTCATAAAATAGGTATGATAAATGAAAAGTGTGAAAAATCAAGTGAAAATGATTAATTTTGATAGGTGATACGATTGAGTAAAGTTGTGAAAAAAATGAAGAAAAATAGCATAAATGGTTGATTTTGTTTTCAGCAAGAGTTGAACCCATGTCACATGGAGGGTCAACCTAAATCAAAGCCAACTGGAAAATAAATGAGCAAAAGGGTCTGAGGGGGGATCGAACCCCAGACCTTTTGGCAAGAGACTTTGGACGCGCGCTGTAACCATTGGGACAAACGATGAATTCATGAATAAAACGCCTACCATTCAAAATATATCAAACTTGGGCCTGAGAATTTGGAAATGACTCCACTACCATCTTCATCTTCAACCTCTAGCTCGTTGGAAACTTGAATTTCCAACTCTCTCATTTCTCAACCAATTGCCAAGATATAAACATGAAACTTGTTCTAAATTCACTCACGATTCTAAATATGTAACTAACATGAATTGAAATTAACTGTAGCTACTGAATTTATGAAAATACATGAAGAACCCTACAATTTGAAAATGAAATTAAATGATGATGCTGATGAATAAATGAATGATGATAGAGGGTTTTTAATACTTTGATGATGTAGAATGAACAGGTATCGAGCTTTAATGAAATATGTAGAAGAATTAGAGGGTTAGAGTTTGAAAATTTACCTCTTAAAATGAAGCTCGATGACTAAGGTGGAGGACTCCCAGTAATGGATGAGTGTTTGCAGAAGCTTCCTTGTGCCTCAGTGATGCTTTATGAACCTTTAATTCTCTTTGATTCCTTCTGAATTATTCATCTCGATCTCACTTATATGAGCTTCCAGTGAGAATGAGGGATGTTGATTCTGCACTTAGAGAAGTGTTGCAGGCGTCTGGATAGCTTCACTACACCCTAAGGAACATGTTGATATGTTCACACTAGATTGACACTTTCTGAATTGCTCTGCACGACCTCTCTTGCTTAAGCTCCAAGTTGAAAGTGGATATGGTGATCCTCCACTTTCAGAAGTGTTCTAGGTGCTTGGATCACTTCTAATGAACCTCCTTGGAATGTTAGAAGGCTTACTTTCAAAGGAAGAGCTTTGGTTTGAGGAATTTGATTCTTCTTGCCAAAGAGCCTAAGAAAATAATAAGCAAGAGGGAGAGAAGGAGAAAGCAATAATTGTAGTTGCTTTGGTGTGTCTAATACTGAGGAGAGCACTTCTATTTATAGGCAAAATGATCAGAGTAGTTGAGGGAGTGAGCTAGCTTAGTGAAGTCACTTTGAGTTACTTGGCCATAGAGGAATTCAAAAAATATCCAAAATGCAATGAAGGATTTTTGATACCCCTCCCCAGCCCTCGGTTTTGCTTGATCTTAGGGGACAATTTTGTTACAGAAATGTGTTCCAATTGGTTGGGAAGAAGATTCCTTTGGTGATTCACTCATTTGCCATAAATTCCCAAATGTAATCATTACATAGTCACATGTCTTTGTTTTTGGGAATATTCTTCAATCCTTATGCAATTATGAAAATGAATATATGGCATCTCTACTGATGTATTAGGTGTCATGTAGAACCATTTAGTAGAAGCATTTGGATAAAATTGGTAAGATGCAAAAATTGGTTATGGCTTGAAACAACTTCAAATGCCCAACTTTGAACATGCATAACGTTCTTCTCAAAATGAATTTGGAGATTGTTGAGCAAAATTTGGAAAGCCCTTGGTATATAATTCAATTCATTAGTTTGGTGTTTCTTCATAATCACTTGGGAAATTTGTGAAAACTGGCCCTGAAGTTGGACGAAAGACTAGGTTTTTACACTAAGAAAATTTTCTAAGTCTTGATGAATTTGGCTTCTTGATTCCATAACTCTTAAATGACTGATTTTTTTCCAAAAGTTCCACCTTAAAGAGTTGTTTTTTTTCAAGACCTATAACTTTCATGTTGGGAGATTTTTGAGTGCGTAGGCAAAATCTTGAGTTCCCAAAATGCCCTTAAAAACCCTAACTTTGAATTTTGTTGACTTTTTGATTCTTGATTATTTTTTCTTGGTAAAATGACTTCAATAATCATATGTTGATGATATTGGTACTTGAAAGTCCATGGTTGACAAAATTTCTTAAAAGTCAAAGTCAATCTTGTACAGTTGACTTTTTCCTAATGAAGGGTAATCTTGGATTTTTGTGATGAATCAAGACCTCTTCCTCAAATGAATGAAGTGAATGGATTTTATTGAAGTATTAGAGGTCTTTGAGTCATGGTTTGAGTTGTGGAGCCATGTCCTGATTAAAAGTCACATGTCCAGAAGAATTAGGTCAAAAAACCTTAAATGTGGACTAGATGAAATTGATGACTGTGGATCTTGAACTGAAGTATAAATTCCTTTGGATATTGATATACAGATTATTTTAAGATGATGGGATTTCTGAGATCATGTCTTGAAGCTCTGCAAGTATTCCCAAAAGTGATCCCTGACTTCAGTCCTTGATAGTCTCAAAACCCTAGTTTGGTGACTTGGGTAGATCTGAGGGCTGATGCCTGGGGATTGGAGATCATAGATGGATGGATGAAACATCAAGGCCCTATTATTGTGTTTGAGGATCATGTTGACCATTGATTGATCCTTTGCCTGAATCTCATAGACTGGAAACCCTAATAGAATAGTTAATGAATAGGTGATTGCTCTGGGTATCCATACTGATCTGACTGGGAGATGTGAAATGCCAGATGAAAGTGATATCTTAGGGGGGTAAAAATTAGGGTATGACAACTATTATTTCCCAAAGTCAAACTACTTTTGTACCGAGGATACAATTACTTGATGGTGTTTTGGTGGCTAACGAATTGATGGATTACGCGAACAAGGAAGGTAAAGGGTGCCTTCATTTTAAGGTGACTTCGAAAAGGGTTACGACAAATTTTGTTGGTCCTTTCTTCGGTTCATGTTGAAGAAGATGGGTTTTGGGATCGTTTGGATGAAATGGATGGAGGCGTTGATCGTTTCTAGTAAAATGCCAATTTTGGCCAACGGTAATCCTACTAAGGAATTTAAGGCGGAGAGGGGTTTGAGACAAGGAGCCCGATTTTTCCTTTTCTCTTTGTTATTGTGGTGGAAGGTTTTGAGGTTTTGGTTAATAAAGCGGTGGAGAATGGTGATTATGTGGGTTGTTATACGAATGATAATTGTTTTATCGATATCCTTCAGTTTGCGGATGATACATTGTTGGTAGGGGATGGAAGTTGGAAACACTTTTAGACGAACAAATCGATTTTAAGGTTTTTGAACTTGTTTCAGGTCTAGGAATCGACTTTCACAAAAGAAAATTTATTGGTATCAACATCAATCCCATCTTTTTGAAGGTAGTCACGATTTTTCTTTCTTGTAGGAGGGAGAATAAAGAGTTCGCCTTTCTTGGAATTCGTATAGGATCTAATTCTAGAAGAATTTCTTCTCGGAGCTTGCTTTTGCTTAAGTTAAAGAAAAGGTTGTTTAGTTGGAATGGTCAATTGCTTAGTTATAGGGGAAGGGTAAATCTTCTAAAGTCGGTGTTAGGGAGTCTAGCTATCTTCATGCTTTCTTTTTACAAAGCTCCGAAGAAAATTATTAGGGAGATTACTAAGATCCAGTGTAATTTTCTATGGGGTGGAGCGGAGGAAAGAAGAAGAATACATTTGGTGAGTTGGAAGGATGCATGCTTACGGATCGAGAAAGGCGGGCTTGGTTTAGATTTTAATTTGGCCCTCCTTTTTAAGTGGAGGTGGAGAATTTTTATTGAAACTGATGCTTTTTGGTATAAAGTTTTGAAGGTGTTTTATGGAGATATTAATCTTCGGGTTGTGAATGGAGGAGGTTTTCAAGATGGTAAGGTTTTTAAATCATCTTGGTGGTCGAATATTATATCACTGGAGAATAATCTTCTGGAGGAATTTCTTAATTGAAATTGTAGTTTTCAAGCGGGAAACAATTTTTCTATTTTCTTGGCACTCGAATTGGTCGGAAGCGGGTATTCTTAAGGATTTTTTCCTTTTTTTTTATATCTATGTTAGAGGATGTTTCCATTACCCGTATGGAATGTTGGCGTAATAGAGAGTGGATGTGGGGAGATTTGGGGATCCGCATTACCTTCTTCATGCTGCTACGTACTTCTGTTGCATTCTGCCACTTTAGTAGCATGGTGCAGGCCCTTTCCCCTACAACGGGTGCTAAGGACTCATTCGTATGGTTGACGAACCCATATTCTGGTTTTTCTGTGCGCAGCTGCTATGATGTGTCAGCAGCTTTCATCTCCACTTTGGTCCGTTAAATCGCTATATAATTTGGCGTTGGTTTCTATTTGGAAGACGGAGGTACTTCTTAAAATCAAAGCTTTTTGAGAGAGGATTGGAGGTAGGTGTATGGATGAAATACAAAAAAAATGGCATTTATAGGTTCTGATCGTGGCACATCGTCCCCGTGTTGAGGTGCATCGCACTAACAATGCCTAACAATAGGTCCATAATGTTCATCTCAACAATCTTTCCCAATATATCTTTCAACATTCATATCACGCTCAGGTTACATACATCGCGACCGCAATGAGAGTCCAACTCTTCTGCATCATGCGCATGTAGATTCTAGTGCTTGTTTATATTGATGTAAATGGATAGTGTGATATCTGTGTCCGCCCCATTGGATAAATATGATATTCATATTCAATCCACATCCATGTAGATATCTGCTAAACGGGTAATCCGCGGGTTTTACGGTATCGCGGATATTTACAGATATCCATGGATAACACTATTTTTCTAAAATGATGTTTTGAAAAAAAACATTTTTCAGTTTCTTTTAAAGACACAAGACGTTATTATCATATAACATTCATACAAATCTCTCTTATTTTAACAACAAAATTTCATCTAATTAATTTCCTTCATTTTCACCAAAGCATAAAATCCAATCATTTCATTTTTAACAAAAAAACAATGATATTGTGATTGTGAGTTATGGTGGAAGAACGAACGATGCAGTAGTAGAAAGGATAACATTGGTTGGACGGAAAAAGAGAAGTATTGGTTGGTTAGACAGTGGAATTGTTGAAGTGAGGTATGGAGTATAAAAGAAGTTTAAATATGAAATGACCATTAAAATTTGTATAGAATATAAAAGTTTTCCTCAAAGAAAACTTCAAAATATGTATGTATGTATGTGTGTGTTTTATATATATATATATATATATATATATATATATATATATATATATATATATATATATATATATATATATATATATATATATATATATATATATATATATATATATATATATATATATAAGGAAACTAGTTTTTTTAGTTTTTTAGAAGATGAAAAGATAGATTATAATAAACTAATAATATTTAAGTAATTTTTAATTTATTAACGGATACGAATATCAGCAGACACGGGTAACATTAAACCTGTATCCATATTCATTAATAAACGGGTATTCAATATCCATTTATTTTATTCGTGGATATCTATTAAACTATCCTCCCCATACCCGTGATAGATTTTATCCGCTGGTATATATATTTTTTCCATCCCTATTTGTTTCTTCTTTTTTCACTTCACTTTTCATGTGTGTTCTTTTTCACTCCATTTCTTTTTCTTTTTGCGTCATACTTCTTCTCCAACACATACTACAAAATTTACAAATAATTAAACAAAGTAAAATCAATGATAAATTAACTGCTCGAACTTTAAATTGCAATAATAATAAAATTTGATTTGTTTCCTCCCATTAAGTGCTTCTTTAAGGTCATTAGCTCGACTCTTTTGTCTGAGGATCTACGAGCATCATAGAAACATTCTCTGATACATTTTCACTTCCTACATAGGTCCTTAATTTTCCCCTTTTCATAATAAAGGTACTTGAAGTTGTTGGATAATTTATTTTGACAACACCACTTACAAGGACTTTGTTACCTATAAAAGGACTAGAAATTTTAGCTTTCCATTTACCTAGCAACCATCTCCAACAAAACTTATATGAAAAACCTTATGTCCCTCGGGAAATTCTTTCCTTACCAGCTTCTTTCATGGGGCTCTTTTGAAAAAAATTTAGAATTTTTCTTAGAATTTCAATGACCTTGATGATAAAGGTATGTCAAGTCATATGTCACACGTACAAAAGATATGCCATATTGGAAGCCACCCGTGCAAAAATTGACGCCGTTTATGAAAATTGGACGAAAAGGACTTAAAGGACACTGTTTGAATATATAACGAACTATATTGACACTTTTAAAAATTAAGGGGCCAACATGGACCCCGAGATATGCATAAGGGACTAAAAAGGAGATTTTCCGGAAAAAAATATGTAAATGAGAAGACAAATGAAGTTACCAACAAAGACATAATTGCTTTATCTCACTATCCTTTATCATTGGCAATTTCTTGGAACATGTACTTTGCGAACGGGTACAAGTTTCATACCAAATAATGGAGCAAAGGTAAAAGAAACTGTCAATTGAGGTGCGCACGTGAAAGGTCTCACCGAAGGAGGAAAAGGTGATTTTTATAGCATAATCAAACATATCTATAAAGTAAATTACTTTGGTTTGAAAGAGAACATTCCACTTTTTTTTATTGTGAATTGCTTGACCTAACAAAGAATACGAACACAAAGGTTCATCCCTAATATAAAATTGTGGATATAATTAAGACAGATAAGCACTATCTTCCTTATGATTCTTTCGTCCTGGCACACTATCTTCCTTATGATTCTTTCATCCTGGCGCAAAATTCAAGACAAGTGTATTATGTCCCATATCCAGAAATGTGTAAATGTATGTGTGGATGGTGTGCATCAATCTCCAAAAAAAAACAAGGGGTCGTGTGATGATTGATAACATAGAGGATGAAGTGCCTTATTAGTCCGGTGGGATGTTACATGTACCCACTATTGAAATTGAATTAATATCGGGTCTGCACGACAAGTCATAAGTTGATGTGTTCGAAGAGATTTTTGATACTTCACATAGTGAAGCAGAGAAAGGACATTGATTGAAGATGCATTTTAGTGTTATATATAATTACATGTATTAAAGTTTATTATATATATTTTGTATTCCAATATCAATGTATTTTCGAGTTTATTATATGTATTTTGTATTCCAATACTTTTCGAAGTTATTATTGAATCTGTAAAATTTATTCAATGTTAGTGACCTTTAGGGGAGATATATATGGTCAAATAAAAAAACTAAGTGAAGAAGAATTGGTTGGTTATAAACCAATTTATATTGTTGTTATCTATATATTAAATTTGGGTTCTCGTGAGAACATTTATATGTTCTTCCTTTAGATCAAGTCAAGAATTTTATTTTTGAAAATCAAACTCAATACCTTCAAAAACTATCACAAAATGAGTTTCTTAACAACAAAAGCTCAGATCACAAGGATAATAACAACCACCAAGAGATAGTATAGCAGATAGATATCACAAGGATAATTATAGTGTTGGGAGCCTTAACAGTAGATCAAGACCCTGACAAAATATGCCTTCATATGAACACAATAATGCAGGGAGTAAGACTCAAAAAATCTCAAAGAGAATCTCAGAACAATAGCACCACGAAGATTCAACCTAAAGAATCAAACCTCATAATTCTTGAGAAAAACTTGGAGAATAATTATGATCCCTAGAAGGCTAATAAGAAGGATCCATCATTCATCATCTCAACTGTCAAAATACGCCAAACGTCAATAGTAACAGAAGAAATCAAAACATTAAAGAAAACAAGATAGAAGAGACCAAAAACCCTAACATGTGGAATATCGAAGATCTAGCGATTAGCTTTAAGATAATCAAAGGTAATGAAGATCTTCTTTGGCGGAAGCGATGGTCTTGCTCAAAGCAATAGATGTTGCAAAGGACTATTGTTTTATGAAGATAGAGTTCAAAGTTAACAACAAAACCATTGTCGATTGTTCAAACAATGATGTAAAACCTAGAGGAGTTATGCGCAGATCGATAACAAAGAGAGAAGTGATTTTAGAGAAACAAAGTTCTCTCACACGAAAAGAGAAGGAAACAAAGTGACACCTGTTATCGCTGAAAAAACCTACAACGAAGATAAGAATACATTAGGTTGAATGACAAAAGCCTATGGTATAGCCTCGTCAAGTTCATACAAAAAGATTTGAAATAGAGAAGATTTGAAATTTAAAAATTAAATATATAATTGTTGAGAATTAAGTGTGAGGAAAAAGTTTCACATTGATTAGAAAATGGAAGATTAAGCACTTCATGAGTGAGAGAACCCACACACTTATAACCTTAAAGTTTTGGGTGAGTATGTGGTGTGTCAGACTTTGGTTTTGAGTAAAGGAACCTATTTTTATAAATATGAATAAATTATATGTATTATTATTATTATTTATTATTATTATTATTATTATTAAAATTATTATTATTACACATGTGTTCATTTTTTAAAATTTTTTTATCTACTTACTTATATTATTGTTTTAATATTTAAATTTAATACTATCAATAAAGTTGAAAAGGATATTATATAAAATCAAATTCTTGAATGTTAGTTTGGTAGTTCATTAATCTATTTAATATATATTAATTTGAATAATTTTTCATAAAAACAATATTTAAATACGATAGAAGGTCATACAAAAGTTTTTAAACGACTCGATTCACACCTTGTATGTTTGGATTGATGGAAGGAGTGAAATGGAATGGAACAAAATGATATAAACTTATGTTTCACTGTTTGGATTGATTAAAAACATATAGAATGGAGCGAAATCGGATGAAATACATTCCATCACTTTCCATCATTTTTTATACCCCTGATTTAGGCGGAATGACAAAATCTCTTTATTTCGTCCTGAAACACTCAAACAATGGAATGATGTTTTTATTCCATTGCGCTCCGCTCTATTCTACTTCATTCTACTCCACTTCATTCCACTCCATTCATCTTCCTATATTCAAACATAAGCCTAAAATTTAGTCTATAATAGAATAGAATACATGCTCTGGGGTTTTTGACGGCTTACATTTTATAAAATTTAATTGACCCAGCTTATTAATTTTCATTACTCTTCTCAAAATAAAGACAAATATTTATATAAATAGAAGAGAAGTAGTACAAAATATATAAGAGCTAACAAATTAACACAAGTAGTGCATGAAAAATCCATTAAAAAAAACCCAGATGACACGTTTGTACTTTTATTGGTATAGACTGAAAGAATTTAGAATATCATATGTCAAATAATCTTTTATTATCCAAACTATTAAATGGTATATGTTTATATCTTGCTTACTTGCTTACAGAAAGAAATTTCTTGGAAGTTTTTTTTTTAGGGCTTGTGGTGTGAATATTCTTTTTTTTGAATAAAAATTTACATTAAGAAGAGATACACTTTGTACAATTAAGATCATAAAAAGTACTATTCTCATAACGATTTTACAAAGAAATTTGCATTTTGTGAAGTATTTTACGAATTTAACACAAATCTTCATTGTTATCTTCTCGCCGACCTTTTTTTTACCTTCGAGTATAATTCTATAACTCAAACGATTACTGAAAAAGATGAACGAATACAAAAAATTTGTTGGACTTCAAAAGTTTAATGAAATTTTGAAGAGATATTAAAATATAAATAAATAAGATGCCCTTTATTATAACAATATATCATACAACATGAAAATAAAGATTTAGATAACCTTGAGATACAGTCCTAACCAAATCTCATAAAAGAAACTAGTTAAGCCATTATACTATAATTGAAATAGATTAAATAAAACATGAAAGATAAATCTTAATAAGGGCATCTTAAGACGGATCTAAGCCATCAAATCAAAAGAATTCGAAGGGTCCATATCTGCCTCTTCCTCCCATATTGTTGAAGCCAAACAAATGAGATTGCAACATGGGGTTCTGAAAAAATTGAGGTTGAAACATTTGAGTTTGTTGAAGATTTCCTTGATGATGGGACAAGCCCTTTTTGAATAATTTAATTTGAGCCATATTCATTCCATCAATGGGACAAGCCCACCAAAATTGAGCTTCAGTTACTTTGCGCAAATGGCTCAACTCATCACCACGAATTTTTTCAATGTCCAACGTATTGTTGATTTGAGTTAATTGGTTATTGAGCTCACGCACATTGGCGCTACGTTGAGCCTCAATAAATTGCATGGTGTCATTGTTTTGGGGTGGAACACGTGATAGATAACGATCTATGACCGTATCAACATGTGGGCGACCAAAGGAAAACACCTTCTCTCCAGGTGAGAATACAACGAGAGCAACATCTGCACCACAGAGTGTGCAAAGCTCACTGGCTTTCTTGAAGACTCCACTACGGCGCTTCGAGAAAGTCACTTGCAGGTTGCTCTCTTTGCTCATCTTTTTCATCTCAATCTTTTTGCGACCACAAGTTTTCTTTTCAGTTGACATGATTGAAACTTAAAAGAAGAGAAGAGAAAAGAAAGTGATGAATGTGTTTGAAACTTCAAACTTAAATACGACACATTAGAATTAAATATGAAGAGGTCATTTTATAGCCAAAATTCGAATGAATAAATTTTCAATTGAACAGTTTTCAAACGTTCTACCTTTTCATTTCATTAAAATATTTATTGTATTGAGAGATTCACATCAAATCTCTTTTTACAATGTTTATATGGCAGAATTCAATGAAAAAAAAAAGGAGAGTTTTTTTTTTTTTACCATTTTTATATATCTTACCTTATTTAGCACCTATTGGATAAACTGTACTTTGATAATTCATAAACTTGTAATAAATATGTTTATATTACTGTCATGTTGTGAAAAACGATACCAATAACAAAGTATAATAGGGAATTAGGGAAGAGAATAAGAACACAAGAATTGGTTATAACTGTTATTCTTTTACTTTCTCTTAAAACAAGATTACAAGTTTACAAGAATAACAAATAACCTCTCTCACCCTAAATTAGGATTTGCAGCTTAGCAATGATGAGAGATTAGTATGCTATTTATAATAAAACCTAACATACTAACTAATGGGCTTTTTCCACAAGGCCCATTACACAAGTCAACTTAATAAACAAGCTAACTTAACAAATTAGGGTTTAAACACTAAAACCTAATTTAACATGCTAACAACCCTAGCATCTTCGACACAAGCATGTGAACAACCTTCGACTTCATGCTTAACCCTGTCGAACCAAGAAGCTACCCTTCAGCCATACTAGAGTTCGATCCAAAATCTCACAAATCTCCACCTTGGACCTAACTCTACAACGTCAAGGAACAAACTAGCTTTCTTCATGCAGCTTTATCAACTGCATACAGTGGAAAAACTTGCAACTCGGCAATGTCTTCTCCGCTGCCGTCAATTCTGCATTCATGGCTGCCTCTCCCTTCCACGCTTCCAAGCAACCCTGCTGTACTAGTAGGGCTTTCATCTTCAAGCGCCACAGACCGAAATCATTCACTCCGGTGAACTTTTCAATCTCATACTTTGTTGAAGGCATCTTCTCCACGCTCACCGCACCAATTTGTTGTGAAAAACGATACCAATAACAAAGTATAATAGGGAATTAGGGAAGAGAATAAGAACACAAGAATTGGTTATAACTGTTATTCTTTTACTTTCTCTTAAAACAAGATTACAAGTTTACAAGAATAACAAATAACCTCTCTCACCCTAAATTAGGATTTGCAGCTTAGCAATGATGAGAGATTAGTATGCTATTTATAATAAAACCTAACATACTAACTAATGGGCTTTTTCCACAAGGCCCATTACACAAGTCAACTTAATAAACAAGCTAACTTAACAAATTAGGGTTTAAACACTAAAACCTAATTTAACATGCTAACAACCCTAGCATCTTCGACACAAGCATGTGAACAACCTTCGACTTCATGCTTAACCCTGTCGAACCAAGAAGCTACCCTTCAGCCATACTAGAGTTCGATCCAAAATCTCACATGTCATTATACAACAACTAAAATAATCCAAACTTAAATATATTCTTTAGAATGGTACTAGTTAAATTGTTCTCATGGTTAACGGAATGCCTTCAAAAAGATAATTGTTTTTGGCATAGGGAGGTTTGTTACCTGGAAGTGGCGCGTTTGTTTCCTGTAGAACAACAAACCGATTCTCCACTGGATACCCGAAGTTCTCCACCTTTGCTCCCAGATCAAAAACTTCTCGCATCTTCCTTCTTACCTTCTTGGAGTTCTTCAGTTTGGTGCACTGTTCATCAAAGGATATCCCAAAATAGTCTCCTCTGTTAAAATCGCGATTGTTCTCCTGATTCTGAATAATACTGACCCCTTTGTTGGACTCCTCCCCAACTCCTTCATTTGCTGGGCCGTTGTCGAAGGCCAATCAAGGCCCACCACCAGGTCCACTAACTTTTCCAAAAATATTCTCAATAAAAACTCTTGCCGGTCCCACTAACTTATCCACCTCATACTCCTTTAAAGAATTGCAAGTAAGACCTATTGAACATGCTACATGGCTGATTGTGTTTGAATTGGTTGTAGATATGCTGTCTGAAGAACTAGGTTTCCCTACTTTCGATGCTGACTTTTCCAATTGCATGAAATTGCAATTAATGTTGTCTGAACCGCCACTGCCAATCGCCACCTTTTCAACTCCATCTACTTTTTGAGTGTTTCTTCTGACACACGAAGTGTTGTCACTGTCCCTTCCCTCTTTTTTGTTTTTTCCAACTTCTACGCAAAAACCTTTCACCTTCTCCTCCCCAAACTCGTCGCCGTCACACCTACTTCCAAACTCCGACGATCCTTCGATTCCCTCTAAGCCTTTCGGTGAAAACACCTCTCCATTAGACCCTTCGCAACAATCATTCCTAACGGCCACGTCTTCAATGAACATCAAACTTACCCATCTTCCATCCATACACACGTTTACCTTGTTTCTAATGGGGTCCAGGTGATGAGCTAGTGAACATCATAAAAGACATAACATCGTACCTTTCTGGTTTGAGATCCAGAAAATCAAAATGTGCAATGAATCCAATGTCTGTTAGCAATGTTTCTAGAAACCTTCTATTTCTACCATGGCAAGGTATTTCATAAAAGGAGACCCACGCCGCTCTGTAGCACTCAACATCCTCCGGCTTCCATTGTCTAACCTCCTTGAACCATTTCTTCTTCCAATCCCCTCCTTCCTCTAAAAGAGCTTTAAGATCACCTTCCATGGTTTCCTCTAGAAGACACAAGTTGGGTCCTAACGGGGTTGCTTCCACCGTAAAAATACCCTCCTCTATCAAATTCTTTCCAATCCCATAAGCAAGTCCAGGAGCGACTGTTATTCCAACCATTGCCTTCTCCATTCCCCTTCTCTCATCCTCCGTCGAATTAAAAAACAATGACTTACTGGCTTCTTCCTCATTTGTTTTCTTAATAAAACTTTTTCCTCTCACAGCCTCCATGTAGCTTTTTGTCTGGCCACCGTCTTGAACATCGTTGACTCGAGAAGGACCAGCCCCCACAGTGCCCAAGTATCCTCCATTTGACATGAGATTCGCCTCACCGATATCTCTCTTTTTCCCAGTATCACGTAAAGGTTTTAAAGATTTCCTCTCGTCCTCAACATTCAGATACCTGGCGAAACCATATCTTAGACCCCTCCAATCTTTCTTATAAGGAGTAACAATCTCTTCTATCATCCCAAGATCTTTAAAATCAAAGAATAAGTCTTTTGCCTTCCACTGAACACCAAAATCTGTGAAGAAAAAGGTTGACACTGGACCTGTGATGCCTCCAGTATCATTCTTCAAGATGTCCCAGCGCGCTGAATCCCTTCCACTTTTCCTATCTACCGCTGATCTCCAACTCCCTCCACCCACCGTTCTCCATTCCCCTCCTCCTTGCTTTCTAAGTGTCGCCATGAATGTGCCCTAACAAGTTATCAGAACTCAGAGATTCTCTCTCTTGGTTTCTCTCTCCATGCTTTTTTAGTATTAAGTCTCACATTAATTTGAAAAGAAAAGATTGAGCATTTTATGAGTGAGAGAACCCACACACTTATAACCTTAAATTTTTGAGTGAATATGTAGTGTGTCAGCCAGTAAAAGAACGTACTTTTATAAATATGAATAAATTTTATGTATTATTTATTGTTATTATTATTATTATTACACATGTGTTCATTTTTTAAAGAGTTTAAAGATAGTGCACTGTCAGTGTAAATCAGTTTTACACATACAACCAATCAAAATGCTTTAATTTGCCATGTAATTACAGTTTTTTAAAATTAAAAATGGATTTTATTCTGATGCATGTCTCTCATTGGTTGACAGTGTAAAAATATTTTACACTGTCAGTGCATTTCCTTTTTTCCCTTTTTTAAATAATTTTTATCTACTTACTTTATTGTTTTAATATTTAAATTTAATACTATCAATAATAAAGTTGAAAAGAATATTATATAAAATCAAATTCTTGAATATTTCACAATAAATATAAAAATGGAATTTAATCTTGTTAGTTTGATAGTTCATTAATCTATTTAATATATATTAATTTGAATAATTTCTTATAAAAATGATATTTAAATAGGATAGAAGGTCATACAAAAGTTTTTAAACGACTCGATTCACACTTTGTATGTTTGGATTGATGGAAGGAATGAAATGGAATGGAACAGAATGATATAAACTTATGTTCCACTGTTTGGATTGATTAAAACCAGATGGAATTAAATGAAATCAGATGAAATGCATTCCATCAATTTTTATACCTCCAATTTAGGCGGAATGACAAAATCTCTGTATTTCGTCATAAAATATTAAACAATAAAATGATATCTTTATCCATTGCGCTCCGCTCTATTCCGCTTTATTCTACACCACTTCATTCTCCTCGATTCATTTTCCTCTATTCAAACATAGCCTAAAATCTAGTCTAATAGAATAGACTACATGCTCTGAGGTTTTTGACGGCTTCAATTTTATAAAATTTAATTGACCCAACTTATTAATTTTCATTACTCTTCTGGACAATTTATTATTATTTTCTTAAAGACAAATAATTATATAAATAGAAGAGAAGTAGTACAAAATATATAAGGAGCTAACAAATTAACACAAGTAGTGCATGAAAAATCCATTAAAAAAACCCAGATGTCAATAATCTTTTATCATCCAAACTATTAAATGATACATGTTTATGTCTTGCTTACAGAAAGAAAATTTCTTAAAGTTTTTTTCTTTGTAGGGCTTGAGTTATATTATTAATTTTAAAAAACTCTGCTTGTCTAAATTATTAAATGGAACATGTTTGTGGTGTGAATGTTCTTTTTTGTGAATAAAAATTTAGATTAAGAGAGATACACTTTGTTCAATTAAGATCATAAAAAGTACTTATCTCAACGATTTTACAAAGAAATTTGCATTTTGTGAAGTATTTTACGAATTTAACACAAATCTTCATTGTTATCTTCTCGCCGACCTCTTTTTACATTTGATTATAATTCTATAACTCAAATGATTACTGAAAAACGATGAACGAATACAAAAAATTTGTTGGACTTCAAAAGTTTAATATTAAAATATAAATAAATAAGATGCCCTTTATTATAACAATATATCATAAAACATGAAAATAAAGATTTAGATAACCTTGAGATACACCCCTAACCAAATCTCATAAATGAAACTAGTTAAGCCACTGTGCTCTAATTGAAATAGATTAAAACAACATGAAAAAATAAACATTAGTAAGGGCATCTTAAGACGAATCTAAGCAATCAAATCAAAAGAATTCGAAGGGTCCATATCCGCCTCTTCCTCCCATATTGTAGAAGCCAAACAAATGAGATTGCAACATAGGGTTCTGAAAAAATTAAGGTTGAAACATTTGAGTTTGTTGAAGATTTCCTTGATGATGGGACACATGTGAGTTGGAATTATTTCAAACAAAAAATTGAATAGTTTGGGTAGGTGCAACTGGAATTACAAGCCTATCAGCTTGTTGTGCAACAAGTTTTCTAAGATCTTCCAAAGTCTTTTTGAATAATTTAATTTGATCCATATTCATCCCATCAATGGGACAAGCCCACCAAAATTGAGCTTCAGTTGCCTTGTGCAAATGGCTCAATTCATCACCACGCGTCTTCTCAATGTCCAACGTATAGTTGATTTGAGTTAATTGATTATTGAGCTCACGCACATTGGCGCTACGTTGAGCCTCAATAAATTTCATGGTGTCATTGTTTTGTGGTGGAACACGTGATAGATAACGATCTATGACTGTATCAACATGTGGGTGACCAAAGGAAAACACCTGCTCTCCAGGTGAGAATACAACGAGAGCAACATCTGCACCACAAAGTGTGGAAAGCTCACTGGCTTTCTTGAAGACTCCACTACGGCGCTTCGAGAAAGTTACTTGCAAGTTGCTTTCTTTGCTCATCTTTTTCATCTCAATCTTTTTACGACCACAAGTTTTCTTTTTAGTTGACATGGTTAAAACTCAAAAGAAAAGAAGAGAAAAGAAAGTGATGAATGTGTTTGAAATTTCAAACTTAGATATGACACATTATAATTAAGTATGAAGAGGTCATTTTATAGCCAAAATTCGAAAGAATAAATTTTCAATTGAACCGGTTCTTTTTCAAACGTTCTACCTTTTCGTTTCATTAAAATATTTATTATATTGAGAGATTCACATCAAATCTCTTTTTACAATGTTTATATCGTAGAAAATTCAATGAAAAAAAAGGAAAATATTTTTTTACCATTTTTATATATCTTACCTTATTTAGCACCTATTGGATATACTGTACTTTGAAAATTCAGAAACTTGTAATAAATATGTTTATATTACTGTCATTATACAACAATAAAAAATTATCCAAAGTTCAATATATTCTTTAGAATGGTACAAGTTAAATTGTTCTCACTTTTTTTTTAATAGGCAATGGAATTAGAAAAGAGAGAATAAGGGATACTCCGCCTAAAGAATAAAACGGAAAGTTTCTACAATTCGAAATAAACGAGCAGTAGAATATTCCAAGAATGAATATTCTCACGATTACTTCGAATTTTTTAATATGGCTGAAAATTTTCAGTGTACCTTTTCCTATAATGTTTTACAGATGTAACAAAACCAATACAACAAATATTAAATATTAAAACTTTAAAAAAATTATTTTAGATTATAAAATGAAAAAGTTTGGAAATAGAAAATACTTGCTCTTAAGAATTTTCTAAAAAATATATTCAAATCATTTAATTTTAAATAACAAAATAATGGCCAACGGTAATATAAGTATCACGACTTATTTTTTTCTTTTATTAAAATAGTTAAATTATTATATTGATCACGTGATATTATTAACTATAGTGCGCGGTAAAAGAGTGAAAATTATTTTAAAAATCTAATGTGCGGGAAAAGTGTGAAAATCATTTTAAAATTTAATAATTTTTTGTATTTATTATATAAAACATATCACAATTCAATGTCATAACTTTTTTAAAATATATGATAAAAAAATTTCGTGTCATTTCTTTTCTAGTTTCTAAATGCTTACATGAAAATGTGTTTTTTTTTTCTTTTCAAAATGCAATAAATCTAGCTAATTGTCACTTTTATAAAAAATATTATTATTTTTACTTTACTATAAGAATTATCATCAAATTTTATTCTAATAAGAAAAATATAGTGGAGTACTCAAACTCAAACCCGATACAAATGCATTATTTTACATTAAAAAAGTCTATTAGACATTTGCACCAATCATAGAATGTTTCACACAATCTACCCTTCCCTCCTATGGCTAACCAAAACCAACATAAAATTGTGATGTTTGCCATAATGTCATCAACTGCACTAATTATGTTGTTGAACATTATATTGTTCCTCATGATCCAATTACACCACACAATGCAAGCCAAGTGACCCATACCTTTGACTTCCTCACTTTGTCTTGAAGAGCAGAGATTTCCATATCCAACCATTGAATATATGTTCCCACACCTTCACAACAATCCTCCACTGAAAAAACAAATGAAGCAGAGATTCCTCTTCCTCAAAACACCATGCACACTCCTTCTCATGTATGAGTGATGCTTTTTCTAGTTGGAATTCTGTCTAACATCATTCTCCACCCGAAAATATTGAACTTGGAAGGCACCTCTGACCTCCACATTCTACTGACTACTCTTTTTGATTCAAACTCCATGTCTTCCTCTTCTTCTAATTTCCTTAGAGTGTGTTTGGATGAGGTAATTAGAAATTTTAAAGTAATTTAAAATTCAAAGTAATTCAAATGATTCAATTCAAATCCATTCATTTTTAAATTGTTTTGTTTGGATGGAGTATTAAAATAATTCATTCTTAGATTTTTGGTGTCACTTTGTAGAAAATTTAAATTTTTTGGACCAAATTAAAAAATGAAAAGTAGGGACTAATTTGTAATTTTTAAAAATTTGAAGGACCAAATTGTAAAATTTAAAAATTATTAAAGACCAATTTGCAATTTTCTAAAAAATTTTGGGGTCAATTTTATAATTTTGAAAAATATGAGGACCAATTTATAAAATTTTAAGAAATAATAATAACAAATACATTCTATGGAACATGAGAGGAATTTCAAATTCTTTGGTTTTTGGTGTCATTTCAAAATGATTAAATTTAACTTAGATGAAATACTCCATAAATTTCCATCATTTTAACAATTCTTTATTTTTGTATCCAAACAATGGATTTTGGTCAAATCATTTCAAATTCCCTCAAAACATTACTTTCCCTCATTAAAATGCTCCATCCAAACACACTCTTAGGCCTGCATAGAGAGATTTGACAATAAAAGTCCCACCTAGACATAAACTCCAGATAAACTCATCTGTAGTACTCGAAATGGGCTGAACTTCAACTCATGTTCAAAAACATGACACTAAATATATGTTGGGAGAGAATATGTAACGTCCAGGCAGGCGCCATAATTTTTTTAAAAATAATAAAAATAATATATTTTCTCGATTTTTAATTTAACAGAAAAAAATAACTCAAGACACGCTTCATATCCCATCTATGGCAACTTATATTTTTATTTCTTTATAAATGTAAATTTAATGATCTATCCTTTTAGTTTTTGTAATTACCGAGGAATAAAATAATCTAATATTTCTATAAAAGCACTCGTTAAAAAGATTTTAGGCTAATCCTTACTTATATGTAGCTACCCTAAACTCGTATGTATCATTCTTTGGGATATATTGCAAGAGAGAAAAAAATTTCAATGTTCTTCTATCCTTGAACAAAACATTTTTCTGTCATTGCAATCTATCTCACATAATGGTGTTGATGTTATTGTTGTTGTATTCTTCGAACAACGCTCAGTTAAAGAAGGTTGAAAATTTTCTCTACGATAGATTACAAGTGCAGGAAATAATTTCTAGCTTCAAGTTAAAGAATGTTGAAAAAATTCTCTATGATAGATTGAAAGTGCAGAAAATAATTTGTGTATTTTCATAATTATTTGAGCAAAAATCATTTATTTATCTAACACTTTTTTTGTTTTATTTCAAAAATAAATACAAACAAAAGCAATTGAAAATATTCTGCACCCAATATTATCCCTTCTCCAAAATTATATGATTTGAATATCTAAAATCTCAATCTTCAGAAAAATTAAATTTTTTCTGATAAAACAATGTTATATTTTAGATAAGTAAAGTAGTTTGCAAACAAATTAATTTATTAATATTATGTATAAACAATGTAACGAGTTAAAAAAAATCTATCCTTGAACCAAGTTCAACCAAAACCCAAAATGAATTCAATTGTTCTAAAATTTTTTGAACTCATGTCCTCTACATTAAAGAACAAAGGCGCTACTACTAGACCAAACAACTTTTGTTGTTTAGTTTTTGAACTGAAAGTATAGATTATATATTGCATTCTATATGTAATAAACTATATTATAATATTTTATTTGCTTATTGATATTTTTACATATGCATTATTTCATATATTATTTATTTGTTTATTGCAATTATTTAAAATATTTATTTGTTTACTGCTATTTCATAAATTATTTATTTTATAAATTTATTTGAATATGAAATAATACTAATAGTTAATAAATTTGTAATTTTATATAACAAAATTATTTAAAACACAATTAATATATTAACATTATTAAATTATTTTTTATTAAATTATATATTAACGTTATTTTTTTAATTATATAAAATGCAATTAATATATTAACGTTATTTTATTTTTTATCACAAACTTATTTAAATAAAAATTATAACTAGTTATATGTAACTATGTATAAAAATTATCTTCAATCCGTCTTTGACTACTTTCTCTTTTTGCCTTCCACATGGATTGAGAAATTCATATTTCTTTTGTTGTTGGCTCTAAAATTTTCAATTTATTTGTTATTATTATTACGATGCTCCTGAACAATTGTATTGCTTGTGTATGCATGTGTTGAATTATTGTTGCAACTTTTTTGTAGTTCCTGTTAGTATATGTCTATGTTGATTTATTAATGTAATTTGTTAGACATGATCATATATTATGATTTACTAATAGTTTTTGTGAATGTAGGTTTTCAAGGACTCTCAACTGACTTAGTTGAGGCAAGAAGCTGCTGCTCATTTCCAATTAATTGTTGTTTCCAAGCAAGTTTAAAGTCACCTTTAAGTATTAAGAGTTTAGAGTGAGCACTCTTGGTTTTTTATTGAAATGATCGACCGTTTTTTGTCACTAAATTATTAAAACCCTATATTTGATTTAAGTTGGGGTGATATTAATGTGTCCCAATGTTTGATAAACTTAATATTTGTGAAGTATTTTGTCAAAGTGAACAAGAGAGCACACTTTTTCACTCCATTTGTTTATCAAAACCTAAAACTATGTAGCATCTATCAGCATTTATTTGAGATACTTTGTCTATATACACAGCTATTTTCTTATTGTTTGTGAGGTTTAAATGCTTGAATTTTTTTGTGTGAATATTTTTAATATTAATGTAGTTATCCTCTTTTGAATTTTAACCATTTATCTCAGGAAAGGAGATATAGATTAACACATGACATAGTTTGACACAGTTTGAAAACGAATAAAGTTCATGGTCCTTTCCATGATGTGTGGTTCATGGATTCTTTGGACGGTTAGAAACGGTATTGTATTTAGAAGAGACACGTGGAATATTTCGGATATTGTTTGGGAGACTAAAATTTTGGTTTGGAGATGGACTTTTATCGAAATAATTAACCATCTCAATTGTGACTTCTACGGGTTCAACAAAAATCTTTTGTTTTACTAATCATAGGTATCAATTGATGTGTAATTTTTTCTCTCGAAACTTCTTTCGAGCTTTTTTTAACAAGTTTGGAGAGCTTGGGTTCTCATATTAATATATCTCTTGCTTAAAAAAAAATTTGATAATGTAGCTAATACAATTTTGAGTTTTAACTTGTTAATTGTATTACATCACTTGGTTTTGATTTTTTATTTTTATAGTTGAATCAAACCATATTTCATTCTTATGCATAGTTTAAGTTTGCTGTGTGACAAATCTGAACCTAGATTGTTAATTTGGTCTGGCTTATGATTTTCCTACTTGTTCATTCGAAACCACTCATAACCTAGTTTTGTTCAATTTCAATTTGGGAAATTTTGAGTACCATGTCCAATTTAATCTCTGGGTGAACCTTTTGCTCCTTCAATATGAGTCTTGTTGGTATTTGATGTATCTTGTGTATTATAGTATCTTGCACCTATCGATCACTTTTCTGTAATTTTTTGAAGAAAATTTAAATGTAGCATATAATATCATCAATTTGCATTTATTTTAAATTTGAGAAAGAATGAGTGATGACCTGTTGCAATTAGATTTCTTGAAATCATGTCCCTCCATGAAAATTCCTTTCCATCTTGAAGGAATATGTCCTATACGCTCATCTAGGAAGCTTGGTGACACTTATGTTATAAATCAAAAGCATCTTTAATGTGTTCTATTATTACTTATCTCAAGATATTGGTTCAATATGATTTGAAGATGCTTCAATTTGTATTTAAGTCAGTTTTTCATAATGTTGTTCATGTTAGTCAACTGACGTGCATTTGATGTGTATGCAATTAGCATGCATTGAGTGTTACTGCATTGTATACTTTGTGTTAAGAATATTTTTATTGTTCTTTCATGTGATTAATCTATGATTTTCACTTGATCATTATGAATTTGGTGCTGAGAATAACTTTTCTTATTATTTCAGCCCTTGATCCCAACTCTTGTTTCGTTGCACGTGAGTTGCAATATTCTCCTTTGTGGATCTTCAATTTAGGTATTCTTCATCATTCTTTGAAAGCAGCTCTAGATTATTGTCCTCTCCTTCGTAGTAGTCAATGTTTTCAAGAGTTATTTGAAATGTGATTTTTTCCATTTAATTTCTATGTAATTTGTTTGTGAAACATTAAAGATATGTTGGTTACTTGGTTACTTGTGTAGTTTTCAGATACACTGACCATCTTGATATATCAACTAGTTTCTAGGTAACAATGATATGATATGCTTGTAGTTAATTGAACTCAATTAAGAGGGTTTACAGTGCTTGTTATAAACAACAAAAGGTGTGATCAATGTTATGGTGTAATTAACATGTTTTAGGAGAGATTGTTTTATAGTGTGAAAGCTAAAGCAAGAACACCATATTGAAAAAAAAAATAGCTTTCATTGCATAATGAGAAAAGAGTTACAATAAATCTTCTATACAATGATCAAACTCACCATACTTATATCATCTAAAGTTAGTTATCATCACTAACCAACTCTCAACAACTTATAAAACCTATTGTAAGTTAGCTATTGTGAAGCTAAGCTAAAGATCATATCAATGGTTAAGCTAGCTTGCTAAGTAAGTAAGTGTACCAAATATTTCTAATCTTTATGCTTAACGCCCCCCTCAAGCTAGATAATATATTCATCATTCCTAGTTTGCTTAAAAGGTTATTGAATGGATCTACATGCAGTGACTTGGTCATTATGCCAGCCACTTGATCTTTTGATGCAACATGAAGCAAATGAAGTACACCTGCTTGAACCTTATATCTCAACACATGGAAATCCATTTCTATTTGTTTAGTTCTCTCATGGAAAACTGGATTTGCAGCTATATGAAGAGCTGTCTTATTGACCAATAAATCATAAAAGGAGAAGGATGCTTGATATGAAAGTCTTTGCAATAGGTATAAGATCCATTAGCCCTCACATGTGGCCTAAGCTAGAGCTTTATACTCAGCCTCTGATAATGATCAGGTAACCACAGACAGATTCTTGCTTTTCCAACTAATTAAAGAGGTTTTAAGGAAGAAGCACAAACTAGTTGTAGATCTTCTAGTATCGTGACACACTACCCAATCAGAATGAGAGAATCCTTTAAGTGTCAATGCTGATGATGAATTGAAGAACAACCCATTACCAAGGCTATTTTTGAGTTACTTCAAAACATGCAAGCCTGCTAACATATGTTCATCAATTGGTGCACTTATAATTGGCTAAGTTTTCTTATAGTATAAGATATCTCTGGCCTAGAGTGTGGCTAGTACAAAAGTCTCCTAATTAATCTTCTATATGTTGTTGGATTAGATAGTAGATTACCAGAGTCTTTGTACAACTGTAGGTGGGGTTGCATTGGACCGTACTTGAATGTACAATAGAGCATGTTCAAGTAGGCACTCATTGAAAGAAGAGTTTGTTCTTAAGGTTAAAGACTTGGTGAAGAGCGTTTTGAAATAACCCATTTGTAAGTGGGAGGGAGGGATAAGGCGCTTGTGCATAAAATACAAGTGTTTCAAGATAAGTACATAAACTAATTTTAGAATTCACATGTATCGAGATGTATTTCAACAAGACTATTTGATTTGGATTGAACATGGAGAAGTGGAGCTCAATGTTGATACACGGGTTGGTTAAAATAGTAGTGAGCATGTGCGTAATGACAACTAATTTAAGACAAAGAATCAAATGATGTATGATGCTTTTAGGCCTCATGGAGGTTTCTCTCACGGGAATGAGGAAATTTTGGAGGAAGAGTTTCCCAATGAAGAAGCTAAACAATTTTATGATAAGTTGATATCTTTGGCATTTTTAAGTTAAACAATTTTCATTGGAATTTCAAACCATCAAAGTCCAGTTCTCACTTGGCAATCGAATAATCCATTAGCCCACTACATGCATCACACACTTTTCCTATCATTACACTTTTCTAACTGCAACGTCGATTTTTTAGCCCTTAGCGTTGAAAAACGGCCGAGGCGAAATACTGTTTTTCTAGTAATGAAGGGATTCTATCAAAGTCTGATCTGAGAGACTTAACTTATAAGGCTTTCTTGAGGGTCTTAATCAAACTTTTTCCTGAGAAACTCAATGCGTTTTTTGAGGAACTTATAGTCTCATCAGGCAGGCTCAATATATAATCTCGCCTAAGAGACTTTAAGTCTCATCATGCAAACTCAATGTATGATCTTGCTTAAGGGACGTAGAGTCTCCGTAAACAGGCTCGTCTAACACCTTGCATAAGAGATTTTAAATTCTCATCAGGAAAGGTCCAGACTAACGTCTCTCCTAAGGAACTCACCCAAAGTCTGACCGATAAACTTACCTACGTTTTTTTGCCTAAGAGACTCAATTGAAGTCTTGCACGAGGGACTCGACTTAGAGTCTCTTCAGACAGATTTAAGCTTATGGTCTCCTCACTTAAACTCCCCTTTGTCAATCCCTCGTGTATGAGAGAGTGTGTAATGACATACTTTTGAAGTGCTCATAAAAGGCGAGGGAATCACATCGCCTGTAAGAAGGATGACACCGCCCATGACACTCTCGCTTTCCCAATATGGAGAAACATAAGAAATGATATGTTTTTGTCAAAGGAAATATAGAAGAGGAGTCATTGAAATAACATATGGCATGCCTCCTATAATCCGACTCAAAGGTTTGACAAGTGATAACTTGTCAAATTTAAAAATAAAATGCTTAAAGTCCAAATTTCTCCAATAATAATTAAAGAAATTATTGTAAAATATCAAAGGCTTAGATATAACCAAAAAACAAGGTTTAGCTTTTAAACAAATATTCTTAAGTACCCTATAGTATTTGAATTGAAAACACTATAAAAAATAAGCTCTGTAGCGACGTGATTCCCATGCCACAAAATGGAATATCACGTCACAACACAAAATTAGCGACGTGAACATATATGTCGTTTGGGAGAGCGTGGAAACTTTGTTGTGTCATGATTCTCACGTCACTAAATAGTGACATGGAAATCACGTCGCAACGTGATGCACAGACACCAACAAACTTTTTCAGTTGGAACAGACAACGCCAGGAAAAAGCGGAAAGGCACAGAACACGGAGAAGTTTTGTGACGTGATAAACATGACATAAGTTAGCGACGTGGTAATCATTTCACAAACTTTCTAATTAATTTAAGATAGTAGCGACGTGATACACATGTCACAAATTAGTGACATGTATAACACGTCACAAACGTTAGTTTTTTTTTTTAAAAAAAAAAAATTATTATTATTATAAAAAAGATTTTATTATTAATATTTTTGATTCAAAATTAATAAATATTAATAAAAATATTTATTTAATTGAAATAATAATAATAAACAAAATGCTAAATATATAATAAACAAAATACTAAAATTTATTGAATTTATAATATAATAAACAAAATGTTACATAAAATTAAATTATCCTACACAATTTCAAATTTAAATAAAAATAAAATTAATCCTAAGGGTCATCTGGATTGGGAAAATTCTCAAGGTTCATATCTTCATCATCATTCTCTCGCTCATTTCCAACCACTCCTACGTTTCCACCAAATGGTTGACTACCACTTCTTTGTTAGAATTGCATAAATAATCGCATTTGCTGCTCCATCTCTGCTTGCCTCTTCGCCATTGTCTCTATTTGTTGTTTGCGCTTTTAGCGCCGCCTCACGTTGTGCTGGCTCATCCATTTGGGCTTTTAGCGCCGCCTCACGTTGCGCTGACTCACGTCTCGTCTCAGTTAGAGCCAATTGTCTTATTGTTTCCATTACTTGCGTGTCAATTGTGTTGGACATAACGATCCTTCCCCATCTCTAACTCTTTGAAAATAAAGTTCTATCCCCACTTCTCAAGCTTCCCGCCAAATTTCCACCACCAAAAAAACATCCATTAGGCTTTTTCCGCCAACGACTTCACTCCAAATATAAAAATCAACATCTGAATGAAGCGGCTCTCCTTCTCTAAGAGTATATTTGGGATTATTGACCAAAAATGTTACAAGCAATAATTGATAATCCTCCTACACAAAAAAAAAATTAAGTATTTAACTTAAATTAAACTATATTAAATAATAAAATGAAAATTAGTTGTCATGTGATTTTTATGCCACAACATCAGAGTTGCCACATGAAAATTACGCTGCAACTTTTTTAGTTGCCACGTGAAAATCACGCCAAAACATTTTTAGTTGCCACGTGAAAATCACATCACAAAATTGCCATTAAATATAAAAAAATATAATAAAAATTGAATAACTTACCAAAGCTTTTCGTGTACGGTCATCAACATAATTACCCAACTTTTTTGTCAGATTTTTTTTGTCCGAATTACTTTAGCATTTCAGTAAAGACACTTTTTAAGATTTAGAATGAATACTCGTTTTTATTTATGGTTTTTATTTATTTACAAAATGGATTCAAATTGTCTTTTAAATTTAATTATTATTAGAATCAATTCAGTTATTATTTAAATAATCTTTAATTGTTGAAAAATTTGAGAAATATAAATTTGTATTCCAAACTAAAGAACACTTTTAGATAGAACTTAAAAGACTGAAGTCTTTTGAAAATATTAGATTTAAGGGAGATATATAATGTCGAATAAAAAACTAAGTGAAGAAGAATTGGTTGGTTATAAACCAATTTATATTGTTGTTATTTATATATTAAATTTGGCTTCTCCTGAGAACATTTATATGTTCTTCCTTTAGAGCATGTTAAGAATTTGATTTCTGAAAATCAAACTCAATACCTTCAAAAACTATCAAGTGTCATAATAAATTTATTAAAAAGATGAATTTATTAAAACTAGAGCATCAATTGTCAAAATAAATCACAAAATTAGTTTCTTAACAACAAAATTAACAACAAAAGCTCATATCACAAGGATAATAACAACCACCAGCAGATAGTATAACAGATAGATATCAACAATATCTGGAAAAAATTCACATTTTAGACTGATAATCATGGTGTTGGGAGTCTTAACAGTGGATCAAGACATGACAAAATATGTTTCATATGAACAAAATAATGCAGGGAGCAAGACTCAAAAAATCTCAAAGAGAATCTCAGAACAATAGCTCCACGAAGATTCAACCTATAGAATCAAACCTCAGAATTCTTGAGAAAAACTTGGAGAATAATTATGATCCCTAGAAGGCTAATAAGAAGGATCCCATCAATCATCATCTCAACTTCTAAAATACGCTAAACATCAATAGTAGCAGAAGAAATCAAAACATTAAAGAAAACGAGATAGTAGAGACCTAAAACCCTAACATGTGGAATATCGAAGATCTGGCGATTAGCTCTCAGATAATCAAAGGTAGTGAAGATCTTCTAATGGCAGAAGTGATGGCCTTGCTCAAAGCAATGGATGTTGCAATTTGCAAAGGAATATTGCTTTGTGAAGATAGAGTTTAAAGTTAACAACGAAACCATTATCGATTGTTCAAACAATGATGTAAAACCCGGAACCAATTGAGGAGTTGTGTGGAGATCGATAGCAAAGAGACGAAGGGGTTTTAGAGAAACTAAGTTCTCTCACACGAAAAGAGAAGGAAACAAAGTGACACATATTATCGCTAATAAACCTACGACAAATATTTGAAATAGAGAAGATTTCAAATTTAAAAATTAAATATAATTGTTGAGAATCAAGTATGAGGAAGAAGTCCAACATTGATTAAAAAAAAAATTAAACACTTTATAATTGAGAAAATCCACTCACATATAATTTTAAAATTTTTGGTGAATATGTAGTGTGTCAGCCTTGAGTTTTGACTTTTGACTGAAGGAACCTATTTTGATAAATATGAATAAATTATATGTATTATTATGATTATTACACATGTATTCATTTTTGAAATAATTTGTCTACTTATTTATATAAATTTTTTGATATTTAAATTTAATACTATCAATAAAGTTGAAAAGAATATTATATAAAACCAAATTCTTGAATATTTCACAATAAATATAAAAAATGGAATTTAATCTTGTTAGTTTGGTAGTTCATTAATTTATTTAATATATATTAGACTATTTATTTGAATAATTTAATTATAAAAATGATATTTAAATAAGATAGAAGGTCATACAAAAGTACTAAAACGACCCGACTCATTCTTAAGGGTATGTTAGGATTGATGGAAGGGAGTTAAATAGAATATAACCGAATGATATAAACTTATGTTCCACTGTTTGGATTGATTAAAAACTGATGAAATGAAGCGGAATCGGATGGAATGCATTTCATCCAATTTCATCATTCTTTATACCCTATAATTTAGACGGAATAACAAAATCTCTTTATTCCATCATGAAATATTCAAATAATATAATGACATTTTTATTTTATTTCGTTTCATTCTGCTTCATTCTGCTCCGTTTATTTTTCTATATTCAAACATAGCCTAAAATTTAATCTATAATAGAATATACTACATGCTCTGAGGTTTTTGACGGCTTCAATTTTATAAAATTTAATTAACCCAGCTTATTTTCATTACTCTTCACGACCATTTATTATTATTTTCTTAAAGACAAATAATTATATAAATAGAAGAGAAGTAGTACAAAATATATAAGGAGCTAACAAATTAACACAAGTAGTGCATGAAAAGTCCATTAAAAAAAACCCAGATGACACGTTTTTACTTTTATTGGTATAGACGGAAAGAATTTAGGATATCATATGTCAACTAGTGTCTTACCCGTGCGTTCGCACGGGTACCCGTCGTTTTCGCGCATTGTGATTTAGAAAAATAAAAGATATTAGTAAAAGATTAAGTTTTGGGTAAAATTGAAAAAGTTATAAAAATAGTAATATTTTATTTAACAAATTATAATGAAGGAAAAGTTTTAAAATCGCAAATTCACGAATTATAATGAAGAAATATTCAATCAAATTATATAATTCAATTAGTGATAACTATTAGCCCAATCTCAAACTATCAGCTAAGGAGAATCGATTATTTTTTTGCTAGCTAAGGAGAAAATTAATTATTTTGGCTCAGTTATAACTACAAACTATCAGCCCAATCTCAAACTATCAGCTCTGTCTTGTTTTTTTTTTTAATAAGCAATTTGTATCTAACGGGTTTCGAACTTGAAACCTTGAGAGGAGCACACTCTCAGGATCAGCTCTGTCTTGTAGGCCAATGAGAAACCACTACAAACTCCATTTATAATAATGATTCATTCAAAATGCATAATTAATAGAAAAATACTTTGACCAGTTACTTCATGTTCCCATTAATATTCATTATTTTGATAAGTAACTTCGTATTCCCGTTAATATTTCAAATTTCTTCCCGTTAATTTTCAAAATTTTGATCAGTAACTTCATGTTCTTGTTAATATTCATTATTTTGATCAGTAACTCCTTGTTCCCGTTAATATTCAGTATTTTGATCAATAAGTTCGTGTTCCCGTTAATATTCCAAATTCGTTTCCGTTAATATTCAAAAAAATTATCAGTAACTTAATGTTCCTGTTAATATTCAATATTTTGTCAATAACTCCGTGTTCCCGTCAACATTTATTATTTTGATTAGTAACTTTGTGTTCCCGTTAATATTCAAAATTTGTTCCTGTTAATTTTTAAAATTTGGATAGTAACTTAATGTTTTCGATAATATTCAAAATTTTGATCATTAACTTTGTGCTCCCGTTAATATATAATATTTTAATCAATAACTCCGTGCTCCCGTTAATATTCAATATTTTGATCAGTAACTCCGTGTTCCCACTAATATTCAATATTTTGATCAATAAACTTCATTTCCCATTAATATTCAATATTTTGACCAGTAACTTCATGTTCCCCTTAATATTTAATATTTTGATCAGTAACTTCGTGTTCTCATTGATATTCAATATTTTGTTCAGTAACTTCATGTTCCCGTTAAAATTCAATATTTTGATCAATAACTTCAAGTTCCCATTAATATTCATTATTTTGATCACTAACTTCGTGTTTCTGTTAATGTTTCAAATTTGTTCCTGTTAATATTTAATAGTTTGATTAATAACGCCATGTTTCCGTTATTATTCAATATTTTTAGCATTAACTCCATGTTCCTGTTAATATTATATACTTTGCTCTATAATTTAATACTCACGTTAATATTCAATATTTTGATTACTAACTTCATGTTCTCGTTAATATTCAATATTTTGATTAATAACTTCATGTTCCCGTTAATATTCAATATAGTTTGATCAATAACTTTGTTTTCCCGTTAATATTCAATAGTTTGATCAATAACTTCGTGTTCTCGTTAATATTCAATATTTTGATCAGTAACTTTATGCTCTCGTTAACATGCCATTTTTTATCAGTAACTTCATGTTTCCGTTAATATTCAATACATTTAATATTTTGATCAGTAATTTAATATTATCTTTAATATTCAATATTTTGATTAGTAACTTCATGTACCCATTAATATTAAAAATAATTCTATTAATATTTAATATTTTGATTAATAACTACATGTTCCCGTTAATATTCAATTTTTTTATCAGTAACTTCATGTTTCTATTAATATTCAATATTTTGATGATATTTTTGAAACAAAAATAAATTAATTTTAACATTGTTTAAAAATATTTGATGATAATTAAATTTTTTTATAATAACAAAAATCTTAAATTGACAAATTATAATGAAGAAATATTCTATCAAATTATATAATACAATTAATAATAAATATTTAATATAATTGATTAAACTCAATTTACAAATCAAATATATTATTCCATATATAAAATATTTGAATCAATAGTTAATTATTCCTATATATAAATATTTTTGTTTTGGAATTATTTATAAAACTATTTAGGTTAAATCAATTGTAAACTTATTCTCGTTATTACATTTAATTAAATGTGTTAATATCATTACCATATGTGCGTACCATATAATTACCCGTGTGTATCCGTAATATATTATTTTGTATTTGGATTGAATTGACCCATTAAAGTTTTAATGGTAATATTTCAATTATATTATATTATATATAGATAAATATATATATATATATTGATTATTGATGAACTTGTTCAATTAAATTTTAAATTTTATAAATGACAAACAAATTGTATGATTAATAAAAAATATCATACAATTTTAATATTATTTACTCATATATTACTTATGTTTCATTCTATTACTACTTATTCATACATTACTTATGTTTCATTCTATTACTATTTATTCATACAATACTTATGTTTCATTCGATTACTTATGCTTATTAACACCCATAGTTATTTTTAAATATTTTTTTTAAAAAAAGTCAATAGATCTAATATATTTATTTTATTTAATAATCTCTAAAAAATTTCATTTATATATATATATATATATATATATATATATATATATATATATATATATATATATATATATATATATATAACTTTCATATTTATATTTTAAATAATTTAGTAGTATTAGTAAGAAATCTTATTAAAGTGAAAATAGAAAATAGTAGTTAGTTTTTCTATACAGAGAATGACGATGACACATGTTGTATTTTAAATATTTTGAAAATATACTTTATTTTTATAATAATATCTATGAATTTTTTATCAAAAAACTTCATACAATATATAAAAGCAATGATATGCCTAAAACATTTTATTAAAATATGTATCTAATAATATTTATCCTTTTGTTAAATGAGAGGTTAAAAATCTTCTAACCATATGAAATTTGGTTTCAAAATTATGTTGATAAATTCATTATTTTGGAAAGTTTCTATTAAATAATTTTGAAGGAAATCAAGTGAGATAAATTATATTTATTAATTTTTAATGATAATATGATTCACTCAATTTTTGGTGATACAACATCAATATAATTGGAGTACTAAATATATTTGTAACGTATTTATTTTAAACCAATTAAGATATTGGTAAGTAATTGATATGATTTTAATGTATTGATTCTATATCAATTAAAATATTCCCAACGTACTGATTTTAATTGATATGCTTTTATATCTTACAAAGTTAGATAATTTTAGGTAAATCATACAAAAGTACAATATTTACTCAAAATTATATTATTTTTAGGTAAATCATACAATATTGTAAAAACAATATAATTTTGTAAGATATAAAATTACAATATTTTCTTAAATCTAATAATTTAAATATACGTATGGTAAGTACTAAAAGAATAAGAAATCAAAAGTTGCAATCACATGCATTAAATCATAAATTAAAAGTTGCAATCAATCGATCAATGATTAGTAAAGATAATTATGATATTTAAATTTTTTTATAAGTAAATGATTTATGTCTTTTCATTCTAAACTCTTTATTTACCTAAAAAAATATATTTTTTTTTTCTTTATTCTTTGATTCTATTTTCTTATACATTTCAAAATTATGTATATGTTTTGAATTTGTAATATTTTTTTATATTCTATATTTATTTATTTTGTTCGACCTTAAAATAAATAAATATCAATAATATTTTATAAAACTAACTTTATAAATTATATATATATATATAGATAGATAGATAAACTTAATTTTTTTAATTTTACCTAACTAAAATATTCTTTAGTTATATGAATTAATATTCAATATTATGTTATTTATATATTATAATATCTATAATTTTTATAGCTACTAAGATTTAATATAAATATCACTCAAAGATAAAATCAATTAATCAATGAAATTTATTTATTAAAATTTGCAATAATATACCAATTATTTCAATATCAAAAAAATAGGTGTGCTGTTTCATTATTTCAACAAACCATTCTTTAAAATCACGTTCAAATCGACCATAATGCTTGGATTATTATGGATAAGAAGTTAAAAATTGTAATCACATTAAATCAAAAAATTAAAAATAATAAATCAAAAGTTGCAATCAGATTAAATCAAAAATTAAAGTTGCAATCAAGTAAAATGATTATGATATTTAATTTTTTTATAGGTAAATGATTTATGTCTTTTCATTTCAAAACTCTTTATTTACTTAAACAAATATAATGTTTTTTTCTTTACTCTCTGATTCTATTTTCTTATAAATTTCAAAATTATGTATACATTTTTAATTTATAATATTTTATCTTTATTTTTTGTTTTGTTCGACCTTATAATAAATAAATATCAATAATATTTTATAAAACTAACTTTGTATATATTGATAACCTTAATTTCTTAATTTGATCTAACTAAAATATTCTTTAGTTCTATGAATTAATATAAAATATTATCTTATTTACATATTATAATATCTACAATTTCTATAATTACTAAGATTTAATATAAATATCACTTAAACATAAAATCAATCAATTAAGATTTATTTATTAATATTTGCACTTAAAATATAAAAAATTAAAGATCATTCTATGAATTAATATAAAATATCATGTTGTTTACATAGTATAATATCTACATTTTTGACAAAACTTGCGCAAGCATAACCCAGTAATTTCAAGCAGATTCTCCATTGTATATTGACACCAGCCAACTTGATTTCTACTTCTACAGCTCAAACTTTCGGGACAGTCAAAGAAGAATATTTATTTCAAACGAATCGTATAGACGATGTTTTCTACACTCTGCACCAGAAAAAAATCCAAAACACATATTAGGACAATATTTAAATTGTTACTAAAAAATAGAAAATAGGAATTGGAAACAACCCATGTAAAAAATGAACCATATACTATGGAGTGACGCCAATTGGTACTTCAGAATGATACATTACAAATTCAACCAGCAAATAACATGAAACTCCAATTAGTACTTCAGAATGATACACTACAAATTCAACCTGCAAATAACATGAAAGATATTTTCTATCAAGAAAAGAAAGAAAAAAATGTTAAATTCTGGTTTGTCCATGAATAGTCGTGGGAATGGCTGTAATTGCAAAATTAGTATAAACCAAAATTTTCAACATGAATAGTCGTGGGAATGGCTGTAATTGCAAAAATAGTATAAACCAAAATTTTCCACGATTAGGTTTGATGAACATGATAGATACTGTGAAAGTATGATGGTTATATATAGTAATGATAAAAGTGTTTTGGAACGTGGAAGGTGGAGGGCTTGGAAGGCAGAAGGGGCTTGGAAGGCAGAAGTATTATATGAGGTCATTAGTGCTGTAAGCAGTTGTGAATGTGAATGGCCAGAGAAAGTAAATAATTTGTAACTGCGAGATCATGAGAGGTTGGAGGTTTAAAGTTCAATCCTACAATGGGAAAGGAATGATAGATAATCTTTTATCATCCAAACTATTAAATGGTACATGTTTATGTCTGCTTGTCTAAATTATTAAATGGAACATGTTTGTGGTGTGAATGTTCCTTTTTTGTGAATAAAAATTTAGATTAAGAGAGATACACTTTGTACAATTAAGATCATAAACAGTACTTATCTCATAACAATTTTACAAAGAAATTTTCATTTTGTGAAGTATTTTACGAATTTAACACAAATCTTCATTGTTATCTTCTCGCCGACTTTTTTTTACCTTCGATTAAAATTCTATAACTCAAATGATTACTGAAAAACGATGAACAACGCAAATACAAAAAAATTGTTGGACTTCAAAAGTTTAATAAAATTTTGAAGAGATATTAAAATATAAATAAATAAGATGCCCTTTATTATAACAATATATCATAAAACATGAAAATAAAGATTTAAATAACCTTGAGATACCCCCTAACCAAATCTCATAAATGAAACTAGTTAAGCCAGTGTGCTCTAATTGAAATAGATTAAAACAACATGAAAAAATAAACATTAATAAGGGCATCTTAAGGCGGATCTAAGCCATCGAATTAAAAAAAATTCGAAGGGTTCATATCCACCTACCCTCCCATATTGTTGAAGCCAAACAAATGAGATTGTAACATAGAGTTCTGAAAATATTGAGGTTGAAACATTCGAGTTTGTTGAAGATTTCCTTGATGGTGAGTGTCGCGGGCGAAAAATCGTTTTGTTCCTCTTTTTTGTGGGATGAGACACCTGATGCCTTCTTTGGGCTCGAGTGCTCAAAAAAAATGATTTTTCTTTTGTTCCGACCAAACTTTTTATTATTTCCAAAGGAGGAAAAGGAAAAAAGCTGCAATAACCTAAAAGTGGGGGGAGAGATCTTGGGTAAGAGGGTTGGTTATACGAAGGGAAGGTATTAGCACCCAACGTATCTATAGTACTCTATAGGTTTCTTTGCTTTGTTTTTCATTCCATATTGTTGAGAGGTTCTGTTGTGAGAAAAGAGGTGGGACCTAAGGTGTTTGTTTGATTATGCTCGCAAAGATCATCGCGATCCTCTGCATACATATCCCCTAGAGGGAATCAGAGCATCTGTAGCTCGGGGTCTACGGGTGCTAAGGTTTGAATGGTTTTTTTTGTTTTGTTTTGCTCGCCAAGGATCGACCTTGTGCCTACGTATTCTCAAAGGGATGTTGAGAAAGTCAGAGCAATCGTAGTTCCCACTTATGCTAGTGGAAGCAAAGGAAAATAGACAAATGTCGTCTAAATGCTAGATGTATCTAATCTATATCATCACATACATCTGTTTGATTTTTGTTTGAAAATCTTTTCATTATAAGCCCGGGGCCATGCCACTTAGGGTGCTTAGAATGATAAAGATGTTTTTGTTTGTTTAACCAGCCTTGTGGCAAAAGTTTCAATGAAGTCAGCCTTGTGACAAAAACTTTGATTAATCAGCCAGCCTTGTGGCAAAAGTTTCAATGAAGTCAGCCTTGTGACAAAAACTTTGATTAATCATCCAGTACGGTGGTAAAACAGTTTGATTGATTAGCCAGCCTTGTGGCAAAAGGAAGTTTGATTGATTAGCCAGCCTTGTGGCAAAAAAGTTTGATTGATTGATTGTTTGTGATGATATAGAAGAGATACTCCTATCATAGAGATGATAAATGTCTAATCTCCTAAGGTATTTGATTTGGATATTGGGGATGCTTATAAGAAGCCTGTGGGTCCTTGTACGAAGCCCAAGAGGAGGCTATCCGAGGGTCCTTGCATTGTAAGCCCAAGAGGAGGCTATGGGAGGGACAATCCAGGGTCCTTGCATTGTAAGCCCAAGAGGAGGCTATGGGAGGGTCACTCGTTTGTACAAAGCCCAAGGGGAGGCATGGTATAGTTGGTTTGAGCTCTTAGAGCGATTTCACCGGGAAACCATACTCTATGTCCTAACCTAAACTAGTGGAGATTCTTTGCACGAAGCCCAATAGGAGGCTATGGGGAACCTAGTGTTGTACTAAGTTGAATAAGCATATAACACAATCACAAGTATGAACAAGTACGAACAAATATGAACAAGTACATGAACAAATATGAACAGTTATACATATATGACAAAGTGTGTGTATATAATGGAGTTTATGAAGGAAATATACCTGTAAGCATGATCCATTTGTATACACAGGGCTCGGGACTTATACTTGGGGAGAAGTCCACTTGAGTTTATTCAAAGCTATGTAAACAGGTATTTACAAAGGGGCTTGGGACTTATACCTACATGGAGGCCCATGGTATTTTTGGGAAGATTTAAAGAAACCTTCATTTTTGGTTTGTTATTCAAGGTTAAAAACAAATTGATTGAGATATGTACAAAAGGCGTACAATGAAATACCTAATTTCATGTACTGGAATGGGTATGTACAAAAGGGGCTTGGGACTTATACCTACATGGAGGCCCATGGTATTTTTTATAAAACATGGTTGATTGTTTTATTTACAGACGCGAGGTTTGAAAAACCGTTTGAAAGTTTGTTTTGAAAGAGTTTTCTGTACAAAGAAAAACTGTATAAAAGAAAAAAGAGTGGGTCTTATACTCTCTAATATTCGAGAGGCCCCACTGTTTTGAAAAACAATGGATGATTTGAAAGTGAATTGATTACTGTTGTGAAAACAGTTGATTGAGTTTTAGGCTTACCTCGAAGAATGAGAAAATTGGATTTCTGAGTTTGAGGTGTTATCGTGATCTTCAAGTGATATGCTTGGAATAAATTAGGGTTTAAACAGATGTTAAGCATCCTCACCAGTAGAAAAGAACGTCGGATAAGCTCACAGCTTTCAGCAATTCCATGATCATCCAGTAATTGTTTATGGAGTTCTACAGCAAATGGAAGACCAAACAAACAGAGAACAACAGAGAAATAATCTCGAAGTCTCGGATGAAGTTAGAAAATTCAAGTGATGTGCAACAGTAATCAAATAAAAAGTTTAAATGATTAACTATACAACAATAATATGAAAATATCAAATTCAAATGAAATTTATCTAAGAAAAGATATTTTTTTGTGTTTTTTTCATGAAAAGATAAAATAATTAGAAACACAAACTTAAATATGCATCTAATATATTTTTTGTTGTTTTAATAAGAATAAAAAAAACACACTTATAAACATATGAAAATATTAAAAGAAAACTTTTAATCTTAAAAAACATATTTTTTGTCATTTTTAATAAGGATTAGAAAATAAAACTAAATCCTATATTAACTTAAAAATATTTAGTTTTTTCTATGAAAAAAAGAAACTAAAAGGAAATTAAAATAGGAATAAGAAAAAGAGAAGATTGGGCCAGGAGGTACCAAAGTCGGATTGGAGGTGCAGGCCCAAAGTGACAAAAGCTGAACAAATAATAAAAAAAATGGATCGGACCGGGTCGGTTCATGAGGAACCCGGATCCGCCCATGTTACTTACCACAGGCTGTTGGGTTTTGATTGGAACCCTAAACCAACACATGAGGCAGCGCCTCTTTCCAATCCTTTTCTCACTTTTTACGCTTCTGAACAGAAAAACAAAAGGAGAACATCAACCAATTTCTCAGCTCTCTCTCGCGATTTCTCTTGCCCGTGACTCTTCTTCTTCACGACAACAACAAACCTCGGCCTTTCTCTCTTCCATGGAAATTGATGGCACAACAACAACTCTTCAGAGTTGCTCTCGGTTTCGCTCTCATCTCTCTATCGGTGGTGAACAACAACAACTTACAGCGACTTCCTCTCTCAATCGCACCCGCGAGTTCTCTCTGCTCTCTCGGTTTTACGGCGTCCATGGAGGAGAAATCAGAAGCAAAATTCTAGGTATGTGTTTTTAATTTCGTTTTCAATTTTGTTTAACAGTATAGCAACAACAACTCATGCTATTCCTTATGTTTCTGGAAAATTTGTTCTAACAGGAACTATGTTCATAACAGCAACGATATTTTTGAGAGTAAGAGTTGGATTGACTTACCTACGGCAAGGAGACTTTTGCCGGTTTTGATGTTGAGGTATGTGCTTGATTGCTTCTGAAATTCTGCGAGTTAGTTTGTTGCTACTGTTTTGATCTTGCAACTGTTGCAATTTGTTTGCTATTGCTGAATTTTTGTTCTGAATGTCTGAACCGCTGCTTTGCGAATTGTTGTTGTTACTGATGCAAATTCTGAATTTTCTTTGTAAATTGATGTTGCTGAACCACTTCTGGATTGTTGTTGTTGATGCTGAGTCTTTGAATTGTTGGTGTTGATGCTGTCCCAACTGTTGTTGTTGCTATGCTGGATTTTAACTGTGAATCGTTGCTGTGCAAATTGTTGTTGATGTCGCAGCAACTATTGTAGGTTTGTTGATGTGTTGCTGAATTTTGAACTGCTGCAGGTACAATCAACGGTTAATGGAAATATGGAGAGTGAAAGAAAAGAGGCTTACCTGCGGCGAAGATGTTGAAGATTCATCTATGGAGGCTCGAAGATGGGAGCCATCGTTGAAGGCTGCTAGCAAGCAAGGTATGAAGGCCTTCCCTCTTCCTCCTTCTTTTGTATTTTGTAACTTAGAAGTTACAGAACATTGGCTGCCTTCTCCCCTCCTTTGTAACTATGGAACTTTTTGAAAATTATGAAAAGAGAGAAGTGAGAAAGCTAGTAGTATAGTAGCTTTGGTGTGTTTTGCAATGAAGTGAGGCCTTCTATTTATAGGAAAAGTTAAGGGTGTGTTTGGCAATTGGTAATCTTGATTGGCAAGTTTCAATCATTGCAAGATAAGAAAAAGAATATATTCTTCATCATTGCAAGAATAAAAAATAAGAATAAGAATATTCTTATGCAAAGATATTTTTCATGATATAAGCCATGTGTGTAAATTTTTATGTCATTTTATGATATCTCTAAGTTGTATAATTTTATGACATAAAAATCTCTCTTTGGCTTTCTTTGACTTTTGCTAATTTCACCCCTCTTTTTGTTTCTTTTTTTTCATGTTGCATGAGAACTTTGAAGAAAGCATGAAGAAGCTTGAATTTGAAGAATGAAGACTTTGAAGATTGAAGAATTCAAGAAAGCATTGCATTTTCTTTTATTCTTTGTAATCCAAATTTATTCCACTTTAAAATTGTATGAACTTGTATTCTTGAAAGTGAATAGAATTTGAAAGTTGTAATATCTTTGAACCTTGAATTAGACTTGAAATAATGTAATCTTGAATTTGGACAAAGTCTCTATTGTAACTCATTTGAAATTTGGAACTTGTTCATGTAAAGAAACTCCACTTGTAATGTTTGAATTTCTCTTAGAACTTGAATGAAATTGTATGAACCATGAATATTGGATATTCTTTGAATGAACTTTGAATTTTGGCAAATTCAAATGATCCATGGTAGTTCTTGAAGTAATGTGAAGAATGTTCTTGCACCAATGAACTTTTAATTCTTGAAATAATCTTTCAACAAATAGACTAAAAGATATTTCTTGCAATTTTCATGAATTGTTCCAAATTTGTATCATCTTCCAAATAATCCATAAGAAACAATTTTCTTCACCACGACGAATCCATAGGCCAAAATCTTGAAATAGATTTCAAACAAAACTCTTGAATTACACAAATGGAAATGGCGCACTTTATTTGAAAACCTCCATGGACACGAAATTATCTTGCAAAGAATACGTGAATGAATGAAGAATCCTAGTTTGGTCGATTCAAAGCCTTTGAGCTTATTGAAGTGAATCTTTGAGGACCAAATGGTGACTGTGGATCTTGAATTGAGATACAATTTCCATTGGATGTTGTCATAGGGATTATTTGAAAATGATTGAAACCTTTGATTGACTTCCTGGGGATTTTTAGGGTTTCCCAAATGTGATCCCTGATTTCAGTCCCTGATAGTTCAAAACCCTGATCTGAGGATTTGTCTGATCAATCTTTGTGTAGGAGATGTCTTGAGCTAATGGATTAGGTCAAAATGATGTACTTGGGGTCTTGAGGTCTTGTCCCAAGTCATTGGGTCAAATCCTGAGCAAAAGTCAAGAGTATGCTATCTTCAGTCAAAACCCTAATCTGGTTGGTTCAGAGCCTTTGAGCTTGTTGAAATGAATCTCTGAGGACCAAATGTTGATTGTTGATGAAGATGATTCATTTGAGATGAAGGGAGAACAAAACCCTAATTGATTGTTACTTGTACTGATGAGTGATTTCCTGATTAAATCCTGCTGAGTCACAAGTAGCAAACACAAGCTATGCAATTTGTTAGAGATGCAAATGATGCATATGCTATGATATGAGGTGGTATCTTTGGTCAAAAATTGGGGTATGACAGATGCCCCTATTTAAGTTTCTTCAACCTGAGACATGAAGATTGAAAATCTTCGTTTTGATAGGGTGGAAGAGACTTAAATATCAGAAGACGCGAATTTTGGACCTAAGATACCAAAATTGCGAATGATGCAAGGATATCTTTACCGAGGGAATATCAAAACTGACTCCGCTGGGGAAAAGAGATCGGGAAGGATGTCTCAATCCGTTTTAGGAAGAGAATCCGTTTTGTCTTTTCGGGAAGGCAAGTGTATGCTTCACCGGGGAATGATAGCTTTGTAAGAAAAGCTTACCTATCAACATTATCGACTATCAGCATGGGGATAGACTTGTTTAATAATGCGAAGGTGAAAGGTATGAAACTGTATTACCGACTATCAGCACGGGGATAGACTTGACAAGGTAAAAAGAGTTTCAAAGGTTCGGTTAGTATTGTCGACTATCAGCATTGGGATAGACATGTAAAATAATATAACCAGAACAAAAGGTTACCGACTACCAGCCTCGTGATAGTGGTTCTGAAGACATGATCAATTATCAGCCAAGTGATAAAATGATTCTGGAGACTTTGTTAGGGAAATTACTGGTTATTCAGCCTTGTGAACAGTAATAAAGCCCTGATCGTCAAATGGTCTTCATGATTGATTTCCTTGAGAGGAAAAGTCTTTTGGAAGAGACATAAGCTGCTCGGATGATGAGGCTATTGCTTATTGTCTGTTTTTTTCACGACTCTATTTGGGGAATCGGGATTTGAATTTCTGGTAAAGATAGGGTTCTAACCAAGAATGAATTGGAAAGAAACAGTCAAACAAGACTTTGTACCCAATGAGGAATGAACTCAACTAGGGATTCTCTCCTTTGTTTTGAGAGGAGAAAACTAAAGCAACCTTCTTCCACGAGGAATGATCTCAGTGGGGAACTGGAGAAAGAAGATGTTCTTTCTGCTTATGGGTGACAACCTACTTGGAGAGATGACACGCCCATTTTTTTGTTTCTTTTCTTTCTTTTCTTTTTTTTTTTTTTTTTTTTGAGGATAGATATATCCTAAACAAGTGATTTTATGCAGACAAAAAAATGCAAGAATGCATAAATGATGCAAATATGTATGAATGATGAATGTCATGAATGTAGCATGCATGTTGACGATACTGACAGACAAAGAAGTATATACTGGAGAAGGACCGACGTCGCAATACAACCAGATACTTGGCAAATGTTCTTCAACACGGTGTAGATAACATAGGTGATGAATGATGTTGTGTGCTTTAAACTTCTCTAGGGAAGATAAGCATCTTTTCTTATTGAGATGGAAGAACTTCTTCACTGGAGATGGAAAATCTTCGTCACTGAGGATAGGAGAGCTTCTTCACTGGGGATAGAAGAGCTTCTTTACCTCGAGGGATAATTGCTTCAGGAATTCTTTTCTGGGACCAGAATACCGTTGTCTCAACAATTTTTCCGGGAGAATCCTTTTGTTCATCCTATGGAGACGACTGCTGATGTTCCTTCCGTTGCTCACAACTCAAAGGAAAATTTCGCTTTTATTTTGAAAAAAGGGAAGTAAATTCATTTAAAACTTTTTTTCTTTTTTTCAAAAGTGAATAACACAATTAAAGCGTCATTTTGCAAGCTGAAAAAAAAATTAAAGATTGCAAACAAATGGGCACAAGGCTCAAATTTATTTAATAGGATGGTAATCAGCTAAAGGCGTGATTCCATGGAGTATTTACAAAAGTTGGAAATGGTAATTATGCGGAAAAGGCTACATTGAAAGCAATAACCACTATTCCCTCTAACAACTTTGAGTTACAACTGTGCTTGTCGCTTCAGATTTGGCGATGATTTGTTTGAAGATCCTTTGATGAAAAAAGACTCCTCAGGTGACGAAGTATGGACTGATGCAGTTACTTTGTCATGAATCCCTAATTTTTGCCTAGATTGCCCTTTCAGGTTTTCAATCTACCAGGATATTTTTATATATATTTTTTTTATTGTCTCTAATTTTTGCCTGGACCGCCCTTTCGGGTTTTCAGTCCACCGAGACGCTCATTTTTGCCTAAGTCGCCCTTTGCGGGTTTTCGACTTACCGAGCTGTTCTTTTGTGTTTTTTAGACAAAGTATTTCTTGACTGCATCAGCATTCACAGGATGTGGGAGTTCATCACCATCCATGGTTGCAAGAGTCATGGCGCCGCCAGAAAATGTTCTTTTGACAACATACGGGCCTTCGTAATTTGGAGACCATTTGCCCCTAGAATCTGGTTGAAAAGACAAGATCTTTTTAAGCACGAGGTCGCCTTCTTGAAATTCACGAGGTCGAACCTTTTTGTTGAAAGCTTGTTTCATCCTTGCTTGGTATAACTGTCCATGGCATAGAGCAGTCATACGTTTTTCTTCGATTAAGTTCAACTGATCGTATCTGTTTTGACACCATTCAGCCTCTGATAACTTAGTCTCCATGAGGACTCTTATTGATGGGATTTCAACTTCTACGGGGAGCACAGCTTCCATGCCGTATACTAGAGAAAAGGGAGTTGCCCCTGTTGAAGTACGCACTGAAGTACGGTACCCATGTAAAGCGAATGGCAGCATTTCATGCCAGTCTTTGTAAGTGACTACCATTTTCTGGACGATCTTCTTAATGTTCTTGTTGGCAGCTTCAACGGCGCCATTCATTTTTGGTCTGTAAGGAGAAGAGTTATGATGCTCAATCTTGAATTCCTCACACAATTCTTTCATCATTTTGTTGTTCAAGTTTGAACCATTGTCAGTAATGATCTTGCTGGGAACACCATATCGGCAAATGATGTTGTTCTTGATGAACCTCACAACCACTTGTCTTGTAACATTGGCATAAGATGCTGCTTCGACCCATTTGGTGAAGTAATCAATTGCCACTAAGATGAAACGATGACCATTTGAAGCTTTCGGTTCGATCATTCCAATCATATCGATACCCCACATGGAGAAAGGCCATGGAGATGATAGAACGTTGAGTAGAGTCGGTGGCACATGGATCTTATCTGCGTAGATCTGGCACTTGTGACATCTCTTCACGTGTTTGTAACAATCAGATTCCATTGTCAACCAATAGTATCCTGCTCTTAAGATCTTTTTGGACATTGCATGCCCATTTGAATGAGTTCCAAAGGACCCTTCATGCACTTCATGCATTAACATGTCTGCTTCGTGTCTGTCCACGCATCTAAGCAAAACCATGTCGAAATTTCTTTTGTATAGCACATCTCCGTTCAGGAAGAAACTGCCAGAAAGTCTCCTTAGAGTTTTCTTATCTTTGTTTGATGCCCCAAGCGGGTACTCTTGAGTTTGAAGGAAGCGTTTGATGTCGTGGAACCACGGTTTATCATCGATGACTGCTTCAGTTGCAAACACATAGGCGGGCCTTTCAAGGCGTGTAATTCTGACTGTAGGCATATCATTCCAGTGATTGACTTTGAACATGGAAGATAGAGTAGCCAAGGCGTCTGCCATTCGATTCTGATCTCGAGGTATATGATGCAATTCAACCTTGTTGAAGAAAGTCAACAGACGTCTTGCATAATCTCTGTAAGGAATCAAGCCAGGGTGGTAAGTTTCCCATTTGTCTTTGATTTGGTTGATCACGAGGGCTGAATCTCCATATATGTCGAGGATCTTGATCCTTAAGTCAATGGCTTCTTCGAGACCCATGATACAAGCTTCATATTCTGCGATGTTGTTGGTACAATCAAATAGCAGTCTGGCGGAAAACGGGATATGGGTACCCTTGGGAGTGATGATGATTGCCCCAATTCCATTGCCAAAAGCGTTTACTGCTCCATCAAAAATTAGGCCCCATCTTGATCCAGACTCAGGACCTTCTTCAGGTAATGGTTCGTCACAATCTTTCATCTTCAAGTACAAGACATCTTCATCAGGAAAGTCAAACTTGAGAGATTGATATTCATTAATTGGTTGATGCGCCAAATGATCGGCGAGAATGCTTCCTTTGACCGCTTTTTGAGCACGGTATTCAATGTCATATTCGGATAACAGCATTTGCCACCGGGCAATCCTTCCGGTTAAGGCAGGCTTTTCAAAGACATACTTGATCGGATCCATCTTGGAGATTAACCAAGTAGTATTGTTGATCATGTATTGGCGGAGACGTTTTGAAGCCCAAGCCAAAGCACAACATGTTTTTTCGAGCATGGAGTAACGAGACTCACAATCTGTGAATTTCTTACTTAAGTAATAGATGGCATGCTCCTTCTTACCAGTTTCATCTTGTTGTCCAAGCATACAGCCCATGGATTCTTCCAACACAGTAAGGTACATGATTAATGGTCTTCCTTCAACTGGAGGAATCAATATTGGTGGTTCTAACAGGTATTCCTTGATACTGTCAAACGCTTTCTGGCAATCTTCAGTCCATACAACCCCTTGATCTTTGCGGAGAAGCTTGAAAATTGGCCCACAAGTAGCAGTCATCTGAGAGATAAATCTGGAGATATAGTTCAATCGTCCGAGAAATCCTCTTACTTGCTTTTCAGTTTTTGGTGCAGGCATCTCTTGAATAGCTCTGACTTTGTCGGGATCTACTTCAATACCTCTTTGGCTGACAATGAAACCCAAGAGTTTTCCAGATCTAACCCCAAAAGTACATTTGTTAGGATTCAAGCGAAGCTGATATTTCCTTAATCGTTGAAACAACTTCAAAAGGTATTCAATATGTTCTTCTTCTGTGCTGGACTTGGCTATCATGTCGTCCACATAAACTTCAATTTCTTTATGCATCATGTCATGAAAGAGAGTAGTCATTGCCCTTTGGTAAGTTGCGCCGGCATTCTTTAATCCAAATGGCATCACTTTGTAGCAAAATGTACCCCATGGGGTGATGAAAGATGTCTTCTCCATGTCTTCGGGAGCCATCTTGATCTGATTATAACCGGAGAACCCGTCCATGAAGGAAAAGACGTTGAACTTAGCAGTGTTATCAACCAGCATGTCAATATGTGGTAATGGAAAGTCATCTTTTGGACTGGCCTTGTTCAAGTCACGGTAGTCAACACACATTCTGACTTTTCCATCTTTCTTCGGAACTGGCACTATGTTGGCCAACCATTGAGGATACTCTGAGGTGACAAGAAAACCTGCATCGAGTTGTTTTTGAACTTCCACTTTGATCTTGTTAGCCATATCAGGGTGAGTCCTTCGCAATTTCTGCTTAACTGGCGGACATTCTGGCTTCAATGGTAAGAAATGCTGAACAATATTGGTATCCAACCCAGGCATGTCTTGGTAGGACCAGGCAAACACGTCAACGTATTCTTTGAGAAGGTCCGTCAACTTACTCTTGATATCAGTATCAAGCAGCGATCCAATGGTCACTTCTTTTTTGTCTTCTTCAGAACCCAAGTTGATCTTTTCTAAAGGCTCTTTGTGAGGCAGAATGGCTCTTTCCTCGTGCTTAAGTAATCGAGAGATCTCGTCCGGGATCTCCTCTTCTTCCTCTTCTTCGGCTTCGAACACAGGAAACTCAAAGTTGGGAGAGGGCATAGGGTTATTGCATTCAATGGGTTTACCAATAGTAAATCTGCACATGTGATTTATATTTATTTCAGAAAATTTATGAATGCAGGAGTGTATGCAGATTTTTTTTTTTTTTTGAAAAAGTTTTTTTTTGGTTTTTTAGGATTACCATTTCCAGAAAAAAAAGCAAAAAATAAAACACATAGTGTAGGGAATTCAAAATGACGCTTTATTTATGATTCATTTTTGAAACAAAGCCCTAAACACAAACTCATTTGCCTTGGGCAGGACAAAGAGGGAAACTTTTAAAACAAAGCCCTATACACAAAGTTATTTGGGCGGAACATTTAAAAGCAAAGCCCTATAAAACATCTCTCTGCTTTGGGCAAGGCAGGAGGTCAAAATAACAGCGAGGTGATTACTTTGAGCGGCGAACAACATTCGGAATGTCGACAGCTTTCCAGTAACAACGAACTCCTCTGTGTATTATGTATTCAGGAAAATTCTCCTCAGAATTATCTTCAGTATTGACATTGACCGCTGGTCGAGCAGGATTTGAAGGTCCTGGTTTGTCAACCTTGTTCTTTGTAGAATTGAAACGGTCTTCTTCTACTTCTTGAAGAGCATATGATGAGTCACAATCTTCAGAATTTTCAGGATGTATTTCCCAGTCTTCAGGATGAAGAGACTCATTGTCAGCGACACTTTCTGAGTCAGTTGCGGGACCATCTTCCCCTTCATCTTCAAAAATGGCATTTATGTGATAATAACCACCTTCAGGATTATAAACCTTGGCAGATGCATTGAAGTCAGTAATTTCAGGCTGCTGAGAAAATTGACAGGGCTGATAAGCCTCTCCTGGTTGACTATTGCATTCAAAGGAATCTCCCCATCCAGTTGGTTGGATGTCCTCAGTCGCAATCTTGTAACTTTCAGGTGCAGTGTATTTCACCATATAATCAAATTTTCCACTTGGTTGTCCCAAGGTGTCCCAGATTTCTGCAGGAATAGGCGGAATTTCTTTAGCACTTGTTTTCTCTGAAGGAGGATATGGTTCTTCCTGAGATATGTATCCCGAGTCATTGAGATAACATTTCCATTCTTCTTCAGGATCAGGTAGACCTTCTTCGATGCATTCTTCGATAAGGACATTAACCTCTTGAGGAATTGGGTTAAGGAATCCTCCACTGATGAATGTTTCTTTGATCGGTCGAAAGGTTTCATCCTTCTTGGTGCAGTTTGAGAATGTTGGTGAACATCCGAGACCTGCTCTGGTTTCATTCTTGGTCGGGATCACAACTTGCCCCCAGCCAGTGGTAGTTCCATCTTTCACTACTTTTACCGCCTCTTTGTAAGAAGAGATTGATGCTTTCTTCTTGGAAGATTCGTCTTCTAAAGAGAGACCTTGGAACTGAGTTCCTTCCACATCATCAGCACTTATGAAAGAGAAATTGGATAAATGGCTCACCATCAAGGCTTGTTCTCCACTTATCGTTACCAATTTTCCATTTGTTACAAATTTTAACTTTTGATGGAGCGTAGAAGTTACTGCCCCTGCTTCATGGATCCATGATCGTCCTAACAGACAGCTATAAGCAACTTGAATGTCCATGACCTGGAAAGTGATTTGAAATGTATGTGGACCAATTGTCATGGGAAGGTTGACTTCGCCGATAACAGACTTTCGCGATCCATCAAATGCTTTGACAACTACACCACTGAACTTCATAGGCATTCCTTGGTAAGACAAGCGAGCAAGAGTCGTCTTTGGCATCACATTCAAGGAAGATCCGGTGTCTACCAACACATTGGACAAAGAGTCTGACTGACAGTTCATAGAAATGTGCAAAGCAAGATTGTGATTTTTACCCTCCTTGGGGAGTTCTTCATCACAGAAGCTTAAATTGTTGCAAGCAGTTATGTTGGCTATTATCCCATCAAAGTGATCAATAGTCACATCATGATCTACAAAAGCTTGATCTAAGACCTTCATCAGGGCTTCCCTGTGGGCTTCTGAATTCAACAGCAATGAAAGTATTGAGATCTTTGAAGGAGTCTGCATAAGCTGATCCACAATCTTGTATTCACTTCTTTTGATAAGCTTCAAAATTTCATCAAAGTCAGAATTCACATTGGTTCCACTGGATTGGCTAACATCAGTGTTTGTATTACTGACAGGAGTTTCCTCAGGATTCCCCACTGGTGTATTGACAGGATTTTGCCCGGTTGCAGGAGCAACAGGCTGCTTTGAAGGTAGTGGAGTATACACACGTCCACTTCTTGTTACTCGATTCACATCAGCGATGTTCACGACAGATGAAAGAGTAGGTAAAGGAACTTCTTGCCCATCCTTTATCATTGTTGCATTGTAGTTGTATGGAACTGCCTTGTCAGAGTCATAAGGAACAGGTCCAGGTAGACAAATGATCAAAGGAGCAATAGGAACCTTTGGCTTGTTGTAAGTAACTTCTATGCGCTCAGGCATGTTGAAATGAGGAATGATGACGTTAACTTTAGGCATCTCCGAGTTGATATCTGAGACTAAAAGCTCATGCGGATAACATCCTATCATGTTAACTTCATTTTCATCCCTATTTCTGTAGATCTCAATAGTACCATTATCTAGCAGAACTTGGAGATCTCTTCTCACAATCGAACACCCGTGAGGATCCACACAACATATTCTACAGGAACCATATTGATGCTGGCGAAAACTCGGCCCTCGACAGAGAGTGGCGTGCATTTGTACCAAATCGGCTCTTGAGAAATTGATATTATAGACTCGGTACGGACCAGGACATCCATACACCATGTTTACAACATGTCCTCCATGATTGGGCAGCGGATTTGCTTGCACATTAGGATTCAAATTTCTGAAAGAGAGGAGATTAGATCTAACCAACCTCTGAACTTCATATTTCAAAGCTATGCAATGCTCAAGATCATGGCCAGGTGCTCCTTGATGATAAGGGCATGAGACCTCAGCTTTGTACCACCATGGGAGTTTCTCAGGTACTGGTGGTGGTGCTTTAGTTTGAACAAGACCTCTTTCAATCAAAGCAGGGTACAATTCTGTATAGGTCATTGGAATCGGATCAAACTGTGGAGCTCTTTGTACTCGATTCTGATTATTGTTTAACTGCTGAGCCTGTTGTCGAGGCTGTTGTTGCTGAAACTGAGGAGTGAATCCCGGATTCGGTGTTGTATTAACGACTGGCGCAATAGCAGAAACCTGTTGTTGACGACTGACATTTCCTCTTGGCCTCCCTTGGGATACCATGTCAACACTTTGTTCTTTCTTCTTTGGGAAACCACTTCCGAACTTTTTGGTTCCACTCGAAGATCCACCTTCTTTAGTTAAACGTCCTGTTCGGACTCCTTCTTCTAGACGCATCCCCATGTTTACTATTTCGGTGAAATCACTTGGAGCACTAGCAATCATGCGTTCATAATAAAACGGACTGAGAGTATTCAAAAAGATCTTTGTCATCTCTTTCTCTTTTAACGGTGGATTAATCTGAGCAGCAGTTTCTCTCCATCGTTGGGCATATTCTTTGAAAGCTTCATGATCTTTCTGAGCCATGGATCGAAGTTGATCTCTGTCCGGAGCCATATCCGAGTTATACTTGTATTGTCGGACAAAGGCCTCACCTAGGTCATTGAATGTTCGAATATTAGTGCTATCCAAGCCTGTGTACCACTTCAGTGCGGCACCGGTCAAACTGTCTTGAAAGTAATGGATAAGCAACTGATGATTATCTGCATAAGTAGACATCTTTCTGGCATACATCACAAGATGGCTTTGTGGACAAGAACTACCTTTGTACTTCTCAAAGTCAGGGACCTTGAATTTAGCAGGTATTTGTACACTGGGAACCAAACATAGCTCCTGGGCATTCTTTCCAAACAAATCTTTCCCACGAATAGCCTTGACTTCCAATTGAATCTTGTTGAACTGTTCTTGGAGATCTCCCACAAGACTTCGCTGATTTGTGCTATCACCTTGATCATGATAAATCTCATTGCCATCATAAGGAACAGTGTGAACCGTAGGGGTCGGAACTGTCATAGTGGGTTGAGAAAGTGCCATAGTGATTTGGGAAAAAGTTACCCCTGAATGTGGAATAAATGCCGAACCTTGTGCAGCAGGTGCTTCAGTTGTAGCTGTTTGAACCCCAGAGAAATTATGGCGGAAACCTGTACCAAAGCTGAAAGGCGGGCCCCAACCTTCTGGCATAGAGAAAGATGGAATACCGAATGCAACTGTAGAAACTGGAGTAGTGACTTCAGAAGTCACTGTTGCTTGACTGTTGGGTGGCGGCGGATGATTCTGTGCGGCCATTAAGGAGTCAACCAGAGTAGTGAGACTTTCCAACTTTTCCTGAAGAGTGGTCACTGTACCACGAAGCTCAATATTCTCTTGTTCAGAGTGTTCCATTACTCTTCTTCTGCTTGAACGAGTATTGTATCTGTGATCTGATTGCGAGCGCGGTCGAGAAACTTTGAGACGCGACAGCTTGACGATCAAATGGAGAAAGATCCAAAAGATGAGACTCTATATAACAGACTCGATATGCAGAATGATGTATGCAAAAAGAAAATTTATGATTTTTCCAAACATTTTAAAGATTATTTCCTTGCAAATATTTGAACACAAACAATTCTTTTATTGAAATAATGGGAAATGTTACAACATTGGAGCGTAGCTCCTTACAGAATCAAATGATACATGAAAATCTAAACAAATCCTAAACATCTTCATCAGACGAAGAACCAAATGCATTGTGCAGCTTGAGCTTCATGATTTCTTTCCCATAGCGAGCTTTCAACTCGGCCTTTTCAGCTCTCAGCTTGTCAACCACATTCTTCCAATTGTCAGGTATCGGAGCGTTGCTTGTTGAGCCTTCAAGATTTTTCTTGCTTTCTTTGATGTATCTTCTGATTGCGGCATCTTTCCGACGGATCTTCTCATCTTTGTTCATGAGCCATCCATCCTGATAATAGAGAGTTTCTTCGTGTTCTTTCACTCGTTTCTTCAACTTTCTATTTTCCACATCAGTTCTTCGAAACTTTTCTTCCCAAGCGTCTTTTTCTATCCTCATCTTGGTCAAAGTGTCTTGGTATTCCTCCATAGCGGGAATGTTGGGTCGTTGAGGTACCACAGGGAACATGGGTTTTTCATAATCATAAGGCATTTGAAACTCCCTTGCTCTTTTCTTCACCCAACAGGTATAGGCGTTCGTAGCAATACAGTTCTTTATCTCACCTTTTTCTTTCCATCGGATGTCGTACCAGGCTTTCACCATTTTTGTCTTCAACCCTTGAGGATCATTTCCTTCCTGATAGAAGTAGCTTTCCACTGTAGGGCCAATGGGTTTAGTTGAATTTGCATACCCGAGTTGTCGTCGGGCTAGGACCGGATTGTAGTTAATTCCTCCTTGTGTACCAATGAGGGGTACGTTGGCGAATTCTCCACAACTTTCAATGGTTTCTGTACCGCAGCGAGCCAAGGTATACCACTGAATATCATTATTAGTAAGAGACATAAGTCTTTGAGACCAACGTAAACCTTCCCGGTTTTCCGTGAAAATGGGAGACTTAGGTAAGTGTGAAACAATCCATTTAAACAACAGAGGTGCACAACATACAATAATTCCACCACCTTGGTGATTCCTATGATGGACAGAGAAATACATGTCACCAAGCAGAGTCGGAACGGGATTTCCATTCAAAAAGACCTTTATGGCATTGATATCAACAAAGTCGTCGATATTGGGAAACAGAACCAACCCATAGATGAGTAAGGCTAGTACAGCTTCAAAAGCTATCATGCTACCAGTCTCGATGAAATCAAAGGCTCTCTTTATTAGAAACTGTGAAGGCAAACCTGGAAGGTTTCCTTTGGTAGTCCAATTACTCTCTATTTCAGATTTCTTCAAGTGGGTACCTGTTGCAATGACTGGTGACTTAGGAATGGCTTCCAAACCATTGAAAGGTATTTTGTCAGACACAGGAATACCCAAAAGATTGGCATATTCTTCCAAGGTTGGTACCAACTGATAGTCTGGAAAGGTAAAACACCGGTAGACGGGATCATAAAACTGAACCAGAGTTTTGAGAAGTCCTTCATCAACATGAGTGTTCAAGATAGGCAAAAGCTTTCCATGGCTTTTCCTAAAATCAGAAGGATCTTGTACAAAAGACGCTAACTCTTTCAGTCTTTCCACATTAGGCTCTTTGAAACCGTACCTCTTGGTATGCCTTTTTACCCACTCCATAACTTAATCCTATAATGTTTGCAAAGAAAATTCTCTAATTGTTTGGAAAAAATCATGTTTTTATGGAAAAAGATTTTTTTTATTTTTTATGGATGTATGAATGCATGGATGCATGGATGCCACATATTCAAACATGGTAAAGCGAACATGGTAACGCAAACATGGTACTGTAAACATGGCAACACAAACATGGTAACACAAACATGGTACACACAAGTTCAAAGGTCCAGCGTCACGAGCATGAGGTCAGAGAACCAAATATGGGATAGTTCTAGTTAATCACCTGTACAACATGTTCTACTGATACGTCAGAGTCTACATTTTTCTTTCGGATATTACCGGCTTTCCACAATTAAACTCATGAGCCAGCAATATTCTCAAGAAAAACTCGTATGAGTGTGGTTCTCCGCATGACAACTAATCCAAGTCTTCACCTGAATAGTTTCTGCACCACAACCTAATAAGGCCAGGATGGGTTGGGGTTCTACAGCCAACTCAGCTTCTACAGTTCAATGAAAGCAATAATGTCTTCGCAATTAACTCGCTAAACATATATTACAAACAAGGAACCTCCACTGAGCGGAAGGATTCTCACGTGCGCCTGCACATGACTATACCCTCCACCTAATTCTTATGTGTACTTAATCCGGGTTAGGATTTGTCCATAATGTATCACTTGTAACAGAACCACACAAGTAACAGAACCAGAACCACACATATAACAAAAAATGAAATGAAAAATAAAATAAATAGAAATAACCCTTCCTTTGGAAACAATAAAAAGATGGTCCCCAGTGAAGTCGCCATTTTTCTGTCGCGGGCGAAAAATCGTTTTGTTCCTCTTTTTTGTGGGATGAGACACCTGATGCCTTCTTTGGGCTCGAGTGCTCAAAAAAATGATTTTTCTTTTGTTCCGACCAAACTTTTTATTATTTCCAAAGGAGGAAAAGGAAAAAAGCTGCAATAACCTAAAAGTGGGGGGAGAGATCTTGGGTAAGAGGGTTGGTTATACGAAGGGAAGGTATTAGCACCCAACGTATCTATAGTACTCTATAGGTTTCTTTGCTTTGTTTTTCATTCCATATTGTTGAGAGGTTCTGTTGTGAGAAAAGAGATGGGACCTAAGGTGTTTGTTTGATTATGCTCGCAAAGATCATCGCGATCCTCTGCATACATATCCCCTAGAGGGAATCAGAGCATCTGTAGCTCGGGGTCTACGGGTGCTAAGGTTTGAATGGTTTTTTTTGTTTTGTTTTGCTCGCCAAGGATCGACCTTGTGCCTACGTATTCTCAAAGGGATGTTGAGAAAGTCAGAGCAATCGTAGTTCCCACTTATGCTAGTGGAAGCAAAGGAAAATAGACAAATGTCGTCTAAATGCTAGATGTATCTAATCTATATCATCACATACATCTGTTTGATTTTTGTTTGAAAATCTTTTCATTATAAGCCCGGGGCCATGCCACTTAGGGTGCTTAGAATGATAAAGTTCTTTTTGTTTGTTTAACCAGCCTTGTGGCAAAAGTTTCAATGAAGTCAGCCTTGTGACAAAAACTTTGATTAATCAGCCAGCCTTGTGGCAAAAGTTTCAATGAAGTCATCCTTGTGACAAAAACTTTGATTAATCATCCAGTACGGTGGTAAAACAGTTTGATTGATTAGCCAGCCTTGTGGCAAAAGGAAGTTTGATTGATTAGCCAGCCTTGTGGCAAAAAAGTTTGATTGATTGATTGTTTGTGATGATATAGAAGAGATACTCCTATCATAGAGATGATAAATGTCTAATCTCCTAAGGTATTTGATTTGGATATTGGGGATGCTTATAAGAAGCCTGTGGGTCCTTGTACGAAGCCCAAGAGGAGGCTATCCGAGGGTCCTTGCATTGTAAGCCCAAGAGGAGGCTATGGGAGGGACAATCCAGGGTCCTTGCATTGTAAGCCCAAGAGGAGGCTATGGGAGGGTCACTCGTTTGTACAAAGCCCAAGGGGAGGCATGGTATAGTTGGTTTGAGCTCTTAGAGCGATTTCACCGGGAAACCATACTCTATGTCCTAACCTAAACTAGTGGAGATTCTTTGCACGAAGCCCAATAGGAGGCTATGGGGAACCTAGTGTTGTACTAAGTTGAATAAGCATATAACACAATCACAAGTATGAACAAGTACGAACAAATATGAACAAGTACATGAACAAATATGAACAGTTATACATATATGACAAAGTGTGTGTATATAATGGAGTTTATGAAGGAAATATACCTGTAAGCATGATCCATTTGTATACACAGGGCTCGGGACTTATACTTGGGGAGAAGTCCACTTGAGTTTATTCAAAGCTATGTAAACAGGTATTTACAAAGGGGCTTGGGACTTATACCTACATGGAGGCCCATGGTATTTTTGGGAAGATTTAAAGAAACCTTCATTTTTGGTTTGTTATTCAAGGTTAAAAACAAATTGATTGAGATATGTACAAAAGGCGTACAATGAAATACCTAATTTCATGTACTGGAATGGGTATGTACAAAAGGGGCTTGGGACTTATACCTACATGGAGGCCCATGGTATTTTTTATAAAACATGGTTGATTGTTTTATTTACAGACGCGAGGTTTGAAAAACCGTTTGAAAGTTTGTTTTGAAAGAGTTTTCTGTACAAAGAAAAACTGTATAAAAGAAAAAAGAGTGGGTCTTATACTCTCTAATATTCGAGAGGCCCCACTGTTTTGAAAAACAATGGATGATTTGAAAGTGAATTGATTACTGTTGTGAAAACAGTTGATTGGGTTTTAGGCTTACCTCGAAGAATGAGAAAATTGGATTTCTGAGTTTGAGGTGTTATCGTGATCTTCAAGTGATATGCTTGGAATAAATTAGGGTTTAAACAGATGTTAAGCATCCTCACCAGTAGAAAAGAACGTCGGATAAGCTCACAGCTTTCAGCAATTCCATGATCATCCAATAATTGTTTATGGAGTTCTACAGCAAATGGAAGACCAAACAAACAGAGAACAACAGAGAAATAATCTCGAAGTCTCGGATGAAGTTAGAAAATTCAAGTGATGTGCAACAGTAATCAAATAAAAAGTTTAAATGATTAACTATACAACAATAATATGAAAATATCAAATTCAAATGAAATTTATCTAAGAAAAGATATTTTTTTGTGTTTTTTTCATGAAAAGATAAAATAATTAGAAACACAAACTTAAATATGCATCTAATATATTTTTTGTTGTTTTAATAAGAATAAAAAAAACACACTTATAAACATATGAAAATATTAAAAGAAAACTTTTAATCTTAAAAAACATATTTTTTGTCATTTTTAATAAGGATTAGAAAATAAAACTAAATCCTATATTAACTTAAAAATATTTAGTTTTTTCTATGAAAAAAAGAAACTAAAAGGAAATTAAAATAGGAATAAGAAAAAGAGAAGATTGGGCCAGGAGGTACCAAAGTCGGATTGGAGGTGCAGGCCCAAAGTGACAAAAGCTGAACAAATAATAAAAAAAAATGGATCGGACCGGGTCGGTTCATGAGGAACCCGGATCCGCCCATGTTACTTACCACAAGCTGCTGGGTTTTGATTGGAACCCTAAACCAACACATGAGGCAGCGCCTCTTTCCAATCCTTTTCTCACTTTTTACGCTTCTGAACAGAAAAACAAAACGAGAACATCAACCAATTTCTCAGCTCTCTCTCGCGATTTCTCTTGCCCGTGACTCTTCTTCTTCACGACAACAACAAACCTCGGCCTTTCTCTCTTCCATGGAAATTGATGGCACAACAACAACTCTTCAGAGTTGCTCTCGGTTTCGCTCTCATCTCTCTATCGGTGGTGAACAACAACAACTTACAGCGACTTCCTCTCTCAATCGCACCCGCGAGTTCTCTCTGCTCTCTCGGTTTTACGGCGTCCATGGAGGAGAAATCAGAAGCAAAATTCTAGGTATGTGTTTTTAATTTCGTTTTCAATTTTGTTTAACAGTATAGCAACAACAACTCATGCTATTCCTTATGTTTCTGGAAAATTTGTTCTAACAGGAACTATGTTCATAACAGCAACGATATTTTTGAGAGTAAGAGTTGGATTGACTTACCTACGGCAAGGAGACTTTTGCCGGTTTTGATGTTGAGGTATGTGCTTGATTGCTTCTGAAATTCTGCGAGTTAGTTTGTTGCTACTGTTTTGATCTTGCAACTGTTGCAATTTGTTTGCTATTGCTGAATTTTTGTTCTGAATGTCTGAACCGCTGCTTTGCAAATTGTTGTTGTTACTGATGCAAATTCTGAATTTTCTTTGTAAATTGATGTTGCTGAACCACTTCTGGATTGTTGTTGTTGATGCTGAGTCTTTGAATTGTTGGTGTTGATGCTCTCCCAACTGTTGTTGTTGCTATGCTGGATTTTAACTGTGAATCGTTGCTGTGCAAATTGTTGTTGATGTCGCAGCAACTATTGTAGGTTTGTTGATGTGTTGCTGAATTTTGAACTGCTGCAGGTACAATCAACGGTTAATGGAAATATGGAGAGTGAAAGAAAAGAGGCTTACCTGCGGCGAAGATGTTGAAGATTCATCTATGGAGGCTCGAAGATGGGAGCCATCGTTGAAGGCTGCTAGCAAGCAAGGTATGAAGGCCTTCCCTCTTCCTCCTTCTTTTGTATTTTGTAACTTAGAAGTTACAGAACATTGGCTGCCTTCTCCCCTCCTTTGTAACTATGGAACTTTTTGAAAATTATGAAAAGAGAGAAGTGAGAAAGCTAGTAGTATAGTAGCTTTGGTGTGTTTTGCAATGAAGTGAGGCCTTCTATTTATAGGAAAAGTTAAGGGTGTGTTTGGCAATTGGTAATCTTGATTGGCAAGTTTCAATCATTGCAAGATAAGAAAAAGAATATATTCTTCATCATTGCAAGAATAAAAAATAAGAATAAGAATATTCTTATGCAAAGATATTTTTCATGATATAAGCCATGTGTGTAAATTTTTATGTCATTTTATGATATCTCTAAGTTGTATAATTTTATGACATAAAAATCTCTCTTTGGCTTTCTTTGACTTTTGCTAATTTCACCCCTCTTTTTGTTTCTTTTTTTTCATGTTGCATGAGAACTTTGAAGAAAGCATGAAGAAGCTTGAATTTGAAGAATGAAGACTTTGAAGATTGAAGAATTCAAGAAAGCATTGCATTTTCTTTTATTCTTTGTAATCCAAATTTATTCCACTTTAAAATTGTATGAACTTGTATTCTTGAAAGTGAATAGAATTTGAAAGTTGTAATATCTTTGAACCTTGAATTAGACTTGAAATAATGTAATCTTGAATTTGGACAAAGTCTCTATTGTAACTCATTTGAAATTTGGAACTTGTTCATGTAAAGAAACTCCACTTGTAATGTTTGAATTTCTCTTAGAACTTGAATGAAATTGTATGAACCATGAATATTGGATATTCTTTGAATGAACTTTGAATTTTGGCAAATTCAAATGATCCATGGTAGTTCTTGAAGTAATGTGAAGAATGTTCTTGCACCAATGAACTTTTAATTCTTGAAATAATCTTTCAACAAATAGACTAAAAGATATTTCTTGCAATTTTCATGAATTGTTCCAAATTTGTATCATCTTCCAAATAATCCATAAGAAACAATTTTCTTCACCACGACGAATCCATAGGCCAAAATCTTGAAATAGATTTCAAACAAAACTCTTGAATTACACAAATGGAAATGGCGCACTTTATTTGAAAACCTCCATGGACACGAAATTATCTTGCAAAGAATACGTGAATGAATGAAGAATCCTAGTTTGGTCGATTCAAAGCCTTTGAGCTTATTGAAGTGAATCTTTGAGGACCAAATGGTGACTGTGGATCTTGAATTGAGATACAATTTCCATTGGATGTTGTCATAGGGATTATTTGAAAATGATTGAAACCTTTGATTGACTTCCTGGGGATTTTTAGGGTTTCCCAAATGTGATCCCTGATTTCAGTCCCTGATAGTTCAAAACCCTGATCTGAGGATTTGTCTGATCAATCTTTGTGTAGGAGATGTCTTGAGCTAATGGATTAGGTCAAAATGATGTACTTGGGGTCTTGAGGTCTTGTCCCAAGTCATTGGGTCAAATCCTGAGCAAAAGTCAAGAGTATGCTATCTTCAGTCAAAACCCTAATCTGGTTGGTTCAGAGCCTTTGAGCTTGTTGAAATGAATCTCTGAGGACCAAATGTTGATTGTTGATGAAGATGATTCATTTGAGATGAAGGGAGAACAAAACCCTAATTGATTGTTACTTGTACTGATGAGTGATTTCCTGATTAAATCCTGCTGAGTCACAAGTAGCAAACACAAGCTATGCAATTTGTTAGAGATGCAAATGATGCATATGCTATGATATGAGGTGGTATCTTTGGTCAAAAATTGGGGTATGACAGTGAGACACATGTGTGTTGGAATTATTTCAAACAAAAAATTGAATAGTTTGGGTAGGTGCAACTGGAATTACAAGTCTATCAGCCTGTTGTGCAACAAGTTTTCTAAGATCTTCCAAAGTCTTTTTGAATAATTTAATTTGAGCCATATCCATCCCATCAATGGGACAAGCCCACCAAAATTTAGCTTTAGTTGCCTTGCGCAAATGGCTCAATTCACATCCACGCGTCTTCTTAATGTCCAACGTATTGTTGATTTGAGTTAATTGATTATTGAGCTCACGCACATTGGCACTACGTTGAGCCTCAATAAATTGCATGGTGTCATTGTTTTATGGTGGAACTCGTGATAGATAACGATCTATGACTATATCAACATGTGGGTGACCAAAGGAAAACACCTTCTCTCCAGGTGAGAATACAACGAGAGCAACATCTGCACCACAAAGTGTGGAAAGCTCACTGGCTTTCTTGAAGACTCCACTACGACGCTTCGAGAAAGTTACTTGCAGGTTGCTTTCTTTGCTCATCTTTTTCATCTCAATCTTTTTGCGACCACAAGTTTTCTTTTCAGTTGACATGGTTAAAACTCAAAAGAAAAGAAGAGAAAAGAAAGTGATGAATGTGTTTGAAATTTCAAACTTAGATATGACACATTATAATTAAGTATGAAGAGGTCATTTTATAGCCAAAATTCGAAAGAATAAATTTTCAATTGAACCGGTTCTTTTTCAAACGTTCTACCTTTTCGTTTCATTAAAATATTTATTGTATTGAGAGATTCACATCAAATATCTTTTTACAATGTTTATATCGTAGAGAATTCAATGAAAAAAAGGAAATATTTTTTACCATTTTTATATATCTTACCTTATTTAGCACCTATTGAATATACTGTACTTTGAAAACTCAGAAACTTGTAATAAATATGTTTATATTACTGTCATTATACAACAATAAAAAAATTATCCAAAGTTCAATATATTCTTTAGAATGGTACAAGTTAAATTGTTCTCACATTTTTTTTTCAATAGACAATGGAATTAGAAAAGAGAGAATAAAGGATACTCCGCCTAAAGAATAAAACCTAAAGTTTCTACAATTCAAAACAAACGAGCAGTAGAATATTCCAAGAATGAATATTCTCATGGTTACCAATACAACAAATATTAAATATTAAATATTAAAACTTTAAAATAATGATTTTAGATTATAAAATGAAAAAGTCTGGAAATAGAAAATACTTGCTCTTAAGAATTTTCTAAAAAATATATTCAAATCATTTAATTTTAAATAACAAAATAATGGCCAACGGTAATATAAGTATCGCAACTTATTTTTTTCTTTTATTAAAATAGTTAAATTATTATTTTGATCACGTGATCTTATTAACTATAATGCGTGGTAAAAGAGTGAAAATATTTTAAAAATCTAATGTGCGGGAAAAGTGTGAAAATCATTTTAAAATTTAATAATTTTTTGTATTTATTATATAAAACATTGCACAATTCAATGTCATAACTTTTTTAAAATATATGATAAAATAATTTTTGTGTCATTTCTTTTCTAGTTTCTAAATGCTTACATGAAAATATGTTTTTTTTTTCTAAATGCAATAAATCTAGCTAATTGTCACTTTTATAAAAAATTATTATTATTTTTACTTTACTATAAGAATTATCATCAAATTTTCTAATAAGAAAAATATAGTGGAGTACTCAAACTCAAACCCGATACAAATGCATTATTTTACATTAAAAAAGTCTATTAGACATTTGCACCAATCATAGAATGTTTCACACAATCTACCCTTCCCTCCTATGGCTAACCAAAACCAACATAAAATTGTGATGTTTGCCATAATGTCATCAACTGCACTAATTATGTTGTTGAACATTATATTGTTCCTCATGATCCAATTACACCACACAATGCAAGCCAAGTGACCCATACCTTTGACTTCCTCACTTTGTCTTGAAGAGCAGAGATTTCCATATCCAACCATTGAATATATGTTCCCACACCTTCACAACAATCCTCCACTGAAAAAACAAATGAAGCAGAGATTCCTCTTCCTCAAAACACCATGCACACTCCTTCTCATGTATGAGTGATGCTTTTTCTAGTTGGAATTCTGTCTAACATCATTCTCCACCCGAAAATATTGAACTTGGAAGGCACCTCTGACCTCCACATTCTACTGACTACTCTTTTTGATTCAAACTCCATGTCTTCCTCTTCTTCTAATTTCCTTAGAGTGTGTTTGGATGAGGTAATTAGAAATTTTAAAGTAATTTAAAATTCAAAGTAATTCAAATGATTCAATTCAAATCCATTCATTTTTAAATTGTTTTGTTTGGATGGAGTATTAAAATAATTCATTCTTAGATTTTTGGTGTCACTTTGTAGAAAATTTAAATTTTTTGGACCAAATTAAAAAATGAAAAGTAGGGACTAATTTGTAATTTTTAAAAATTTGAAGGACCAAATTGTAAAATTTAAAAATTATTAAAGACCAATTTGCAATTTTCTAAAAAATTTTGGGGTCAATTTTATAATTTTGAAAAATATGAGGACCAATTTATAAAATTTTAAGAAATAATAATAACAAATACATTCTATGGAACATGAGAGGAATTTCAAATTCTTTGGTTTTTGGTGTCATTTCAAAATGATTAAATTTAACTTAGATGAAATACTCCATAAATTTCCATCATTTTAACAATTCTTTATTTTTGTATCCAAACAATGGATTTTGGTCAAATCATTTCAAATTCCCTCAAAACATTACTTTCCCTCATTAAAATGCTACATCCAAACACACTCTTAGGCCTGCATAGAGAGATTTGACAATAAAAGTCCCACCTAGACATAAACTCCAGATAAACTCATCTGTAGTACTCGAAATGGGCTGAACTTCAACTCATGTTCAAAAACATGACACTAAATATATGTTGGGAGAGAATATGTAACGTCCAGGCAGGCGCCATAATTTTTTTTAAAATAATAAAAATAATATATTTTCTCGATTTTTAATTTAACAGAAAAAAATAACTCAAGACACGCTTCATATCCCATCTATGGCAACTTATATTTTTATTTCTTTATAAATGTAAATTTAATGATCTATCCTTTTAGTTTTTGTAATTACCGAGGAATAAAATAATCTAATATTTCTATAAAAGCACTCGTTAAAAAGATTTTAGGCTAATCCCTACTTATATGTAGCTACCCTAAACTCGTATGTATCATTCTTTGGGATATATTGCAAGAGAGAAAAAAATTTCAATGTTCTTCTATCCTTGAACAAAACATTTTTCTGTCATTGCAATCTATCTCACATAATGGTGTTGATGTTATTGTTGTTGTATTCTTCGAACAACGCTCAGTTAAAGAAGGTTGAAAATTTTCTCTACGATAGATTACAAGTGCAGGAAATAATTTCTAGCTTCAAGTTAAAGAATGTTGAAAAAATTCTCTATGATAGATTGAAAGTGCAGAAAATAATTTGTGTATTTTCATAATTATTTGAGCAAAAATCATTTATTTATCTAACACTTTTTTTGTTTTATTTCAAAAATAAATACAAACAAAAGCAATTGAAAATATTCTGCACCCAATATTATCCCTTCTCCAAAATTATATGATTTGAATATCTAAAATCTCAATCTTCAGGAAAATTAAATTTTTTCTGATAAAACAATGTTATATTTTAGATAAGGAAAGTAGTTTGCAAACAAATTAATTTATTAATATTATGTGTAAACAATGTAACGAGTTAAAAAAAATCTATCCTTGAACCAAGTTCAACCAAAACCCAAAATGAATTCAATTGTTCTAAAATTTTTTGAACTCATGTCCTCTACATTAAAGAACAAAGGCGCTACTACTAGACCAAACAACTTTTGTTGTTTAGTTTTTGAACTGAAAGTATAGATTATATATTGCATTCTATATGTAATAAACTATATTATAATATTTTATTTGCTTATTGATATTTTTACATATGCATTATTTCATATATTATTTATTTGTTTATTGCAATTATTTAAAATATTTATTTGTTTACTGCTATTTCATAAATTATTTATTTTATAAATTTATTTGAATATGAAATAATACTAATAGTTAATAAATTTGTAATTTTATATAACAAAATTATTTAAAACACAATTAATATATTAACATTATTAAATTATTTTTTATTAAATTATATATTAACGTTATTTTTTTAATTATATAAAATGCAATTAATATATTAACGTTATTTTATTTTTTATCACAAACTTATTTAAATAAAAATTATAACTAGTTATATGTAACTATGTATAAAAATTATCTTCAATCCGTCTTTGACTACTTTCTCTTTTTGCCTTCCACATGGATTGAGAAATTCATATTTCTTTTGTTGTTGGCTCTAAAATTTTCAATTTATTTGTTATTATTATTACGATGCTCCTGAACAATTGTATTGCTTGTGTATGCATGTGTTGAATTATTGTTGCAACTTTTTTGTAGTTCCTGTTAGTATATGTCTATGTTGATTTATTAATGTAATTTGTTAGACATGATCATATATTATGATTTACTAATAGTTTTTGTGAATGTAGGTTTTCAAGGACTCTCAACTGACTTAGTTGAGGCAAGAAGCTGCTGCTCATTTCCAATTAATTGTTGTTTCCAAGCAAGTTTAAAGTCACCTTTAAGTATTAAGAGTTTAGAGTGAGCACTCTTGGTTTTTTATTGAAATGATCGACCGTTTTTTGTCACTAAATTATTAAAACCCTATATTTGATTTAAGTTGGGGTGATATTAATGTGTCCCAATGTTTGATAAACTTAATATTTGTGAAGTATTTTGTCAAAGTGAACAAGAGAGCACACTTTTTCACTCCATTTGTTTATCAAAACCTAAAACTATGTAGCATCTATCAGCATTTATTTGAGATACTTTGTCTATATACACAGCTATTTTCTTATTGTTTGTGAGGTTTAAATGCTTGAATTTTTTTGTGTGAATATTTTTAATATTAATGTAGTTATCCTCTTTTGAATTTTAACCATTTATCTCAGGAAAGGAGATATAGATTAACACATGACATAGTTTGACACAGTTTGAAAACGAATAAAGTTCATGGTCCTTTCCATGATGTGTGGTTCATGGATTCTTTGGACGGTTAGAAACGGTATTGTATTTAGAAGAGACACGTGGAATATTTCGGATATTGTTTGGGAGACTAAAATTTTGGTTTGGAGATGGACTTTTATCGAAATAATTAACCATCTCAATTGTGACTTCTACGGGTTCAACAAAAATCTTTTGTTTTACTAATCATAGGTATCAATTGATGTGTAATTTTTTCTCTCGAAACTTCTTTCGAGCTTTTTTTAACAAGTTTGGAGAGCTTGGGTTCTCATATTAATATATCTCTTGCTTAAAAAAAAATTTGATAATGTAGCTAATACAATTTTGAGTTTTAACTTGTTAATTGTATTACATCACTTGGTTTTGATTTTTTATTTTTATAGTTGAATCAAACCATATTTCATTCTTATGCATAGTTTAAGTTTGCTGTGTGACAAATCTGAACCTAGATTGTTAATTTGGTCTGGCTTATGATTTTCCTACTTGTTCATTCGAAACCACTCATAACCTAGTTTTGTTCAATTTCAATTTGGGAAATTTTGAGTACCATGTCCAATTTAATCTCTGGGTGAACCTTTTGCTCCTTCAATATGAGTCTTGTTGGTATTTGATGTATCTTGTGTATTATAGTATCTTGCACCTATCGATCACTTTTCTGTAATTTTTTGAAGAAAATTTAAATGTAGCATATAATATCATCAATTTGCATTTATTTTAAATTTGAGAAAGAATGAGTGATGACCTGTTGCAATTAGATTTCTTGAAATCATGTCCCTCCATGAAAATTCCTTTCCATCTTGAAGGAATATGTCCTATACGCTCATCTAGGAAGCTTGGTGACACTTATGTTATAAATCAAAAGCATCTTTAATGTGTTCTATTATTACTTATCTCAAGATATTGGTTCAATATGATTTGAAGATGCTTCAATTTGTATTTAAGTCAGTTTTTCATAATGTTGTTCATGTTAGTCAACTGACGTGCATTTGATGTGTATGCAATTAGCATGCATTGAGTGTTACTGCATTGTATACTTTGTGTTAAGAATATTTTTATTGTTCTTTCATGTGATTAATCTATGATTTTCACTTGATCATTATGAATTTGGTGCTGAGAATAACTTTTCTTATTATTTCAGCCCTTGATCCCAACTCTTGTTTCGTTGCACGTGAGTTGCAATATTCTCCTTTGTGGATCTTCAATTTAGGTATTCTTCATCATTCTTTGAAAGCAGCTCTAGATTATTGTCCTCTCCTTCGTAGTAGTCAATGTTTTCAAGAGTTATTTGAAATGTGATTTTTTCCATTTAATTTCTATGTAATTTGTTTGTGAAACATTAAAGATATGTTGGTTACTTGGTTACTTGTGTAGTTTTCAGATACACTGACCATCTTGATATATCAACTAGTTTCTAGGTAACAATGATATGATATGCTTGTAGTTAATTGAACTCAATTAAGAGGGTTTACAGTGCTTGTTATAAACAACAAAAGGTGTGATCAATGTTATGGTGTAATTAACATGTTTTAGGAGAGATTGTTTTGTAGTGTGAAAGCTAAAGCAAGAACACCATATTGAAAAAAAAATAGCTTTCATTGCATAATGAGAAAAGAGTTACAATAAATCTTCTATAGAATGATCAAACTCACCATACTTATATCATCTAAAGTTAGTTATCATCACTAACCAACTCTCAACAACTTATAAAACCTATTGTAAGTTAGCTATTGTGAAGCTAAGCTAATGATCATATCAATGGTTAAGCTAGCTTGCTAAGTAAGTAAGTGTACCAAATATTTCTAATCTTTATGCTTAACGCCCCCCTCAAGCTAGATAATATATTCATCATTCCTAGTTTGCTTTAAAGGTTATTGAATGGATCTACATGCAGTGACTTGGTCATTATGCCAGCCACTTGATCTTTTGATGCAACATGAAGCAAATGAAGTACACCTGCTTGAACCTTATATCTCAACACATGGAAATCCATTTCTATTCGTTTAGTTCTCTCATGGAAAATTGGATTTGCAGCTATATGAAGAGCTGTCTTATTGACCAATAAATCATAAAAGGAGAAGGATGCTTGATATGAAAGTCTTTGCAATAGGTATAAGATCCATTAGCCCTCACATGTGGCCTAAGCTAGAGCTTTATACTCAGCCTCTGATAATGATCAGGTAACCACAGACAGATTCTTGCTTTTCCAACTAATTAAAGAGGTTTTAAGGAAGAAGCACAAACTAGTTGTAGATCTTCTAGTATCGTGACACACTACCCAATCAGAATGAGAGAATCCTTTAAGTGTCAATGCTGATGATGAATTGAAGAACAACCCATTACCAAGGCTATTTTTGAGTTACTTCAAAACATGCAAGCCTGCTAACATATGTTCATCAATTGGTGCACTTATAATTGGCTAAGTTTTCTTATAGTATAAGATATCTCTGGCCTAGAGTGTGGCTAGTACAAAAGTCTCCTAATTAATCTTCTATATGTTATTGGATTAGATAGTAGATTACCAGTGTCAACAATTCTTGGCTTGATACTTTTCTCATTATTATTTCTCGTATATATAAAGGTTACAGGGCTATATTGGTAATTACACTAAATAATTATATTTAAACTAATTCCTATTCACATCCCCCCTCAAATTGATGCTGTATGTCAATGAGCATCAATTTGCTAACAAGAAACTGATGACGTGGACGCGGAACAGCCTTGGTAAGAATATCTGCAATCTGCAACTGAGTACGGACATGAGGAAGTGATATTATTCTGTCATCATAAGCGTCACGGATTGAGTGACAATCAACTTCAATATGTTTGGTGCGTTCATGAAAAACAGGATTCGCAACAATTTGGATGGCACTTGTATTGTCAGCATAAAGTGAAGTTGGCTCTATTTGAGGAAATCCAAGTTCAGCCAAAAGACCACGAAGCCAAATTATTTCAGAACAAGCAGCAGACATGGCACGATACTCAGATTCAGTAGAAGATTTAGAGACTCTCGCTTGTTTCTTACTTTTCCATGAGATCAATGAAGAGCCAAGAAACATGCACCAACCAGTGACAGATCGTCGAGTATCAGGGCACCCTGCCCAATCGGCATCACTATAAGCACTCAATTTAGGAGGAACTCCAGTAGGAAAGAATAAACCACGATGAGAGCTTCCCTTCAAGTAACGAATTATACGACGAACTGCTGCCAAGTGAAGGTGGCGAGGAGAGTGCATGAATTGACTTACTTGTTGAACAGCAAATGATATGTCAGGGCGAGTAATAGTCAAGTAATTAAGGCTACCCACGAGTTGACGATACAATAAGGGATCATGCAACAGATCACCATCATCACGATGATATTTAACATTAACCTCAAGAGGAGTATCCACTGGATTAGCCGATTGCAGACCAGCCATAGAAATTAAATCTGTGGCATACTTGTGTTGATGGAGGAATATGCCCTTGGATGTAGAATGAACCTCAAGACCAAGAAAATCATGCAAATTACCAAGATCTTTCATATGAAACGCTGCTTGTAACTGCTGTTTAAGGCTTTGAATGGAAGCATGATCAGAACCAGTAATTATCATATCATCAACATACAGAAGAAGTAGGACAATTCCAGTAGATGTTCTATGAATAAATAGAGAAGAATCGTACTGACTCTGAGTAAAGGAAAACCCAAGTAGAGTGGAGCGAAATTTTTCATACCATGCTCTAGGCGCTTGTTTCAAACCATATAAGGAGCGTTTGAGCTTGCACACACCCTTAGATGACGGAAATAAACCTTGAGGAGGAGTCATATAAATATCTTCCGCCAGGTCACCATGAAGAAAAGCATTTTTCACATCTAATTGATGAAGAACCCACCCGTTAGAAGCAGCTATAGAGAGTACCGTACGAACAGATGTCATTTTGGCAACCGGTGCAAATGTCTCATCATAATCAATTCCATATTCCTGCTTGTTTCCTAAGGCAACCAAGCGAGCCTTGAAACGGTTGAGGGACCCATCAGAATTCAATTTCACAGAATACACCCATTTGCAGCCAATGGGTTTAACATCAGGAGGACAAGAGACAATATCCCATGTGAAATTCTCTTGAAGAGCTTGAAGTTCCTCATTCATTGCTTTTATCCAACGTACATCTTTAACAGCCTGTGAATAGCAAGTAGGAATAGATATGCTAGAGAGTGTGGCAGTCAGAGAAGTATGTGAGGAATCATACCTGTCTGGTGAATATCTATCTGGTGCTCGAGATATTCGACCAGAACGTCGTGGTTCAACCGTTACAGGATCAGGTGGCGGTTCAGCGTCGGGAAGGGGTGTGGGAACCTGCTGTTTGTGTTTTCTGACATATACATGACCTGGTTTATAGCGTTCTATAGATTGAGGCATAATAGAAAACTTAGGAAGAGTAACAATATCATTCATGACAGGAGAAACACATGGAAACATAAACTGATTATCAAAAAATGTCACATTCCTAGAAATACGAAAACGATGGTTAGTGACATCATAACACACAAATCCCTTATGAGAGTGACTATACCCCATAAACGCACATTGAACAGTCTGCGCTCCAAGCTTATGCCTTTCAAATGGAGGTAAGTGAACAAAACAAACACATCCAAAAGTATGTAAATCATTATAATTAGGCTGAATTTTAAAAAGACGAAAAAAAGGAGAATCGAGATCAATAACCGTAGAAGGAAGACGATTGATCAAGAAGACAGCTGTGGAAAGAGCCTCCACCCAAAATTGGGGTGGTACAGAAGCTTGAAGAAGTAAAGTGCGGGTCACATCAAGCAAATGACGATTCTTACGTTCTGCCATCCCATTTTGTTGGGGGGTATTGGGACAAGATCGTTGAGACAAAATGCCTTTTTGTTGAAGAAATTCTTGAAACTCACGAGACATGTACTCACCACCAGAATCGGAGCGAAAAATTTTAACATTTTCATGAAATTGAGTTTCAACATATGTCAGAAATTTCTTAAACATAGAAAACACTTCAGATTTAGACCGAAGAAAATATATCCAAGTAAAACGACTATAATCATCAATAAATGTGACAAAATATTTATAGCGAGCATGAGAAACTACAGGAGACATACCCCATACATCACTATGAATCATTTCAAAACAAGAGGAAGCCCGATAAGCACCAGACGGAAAAGGAAGTGTTTTACTTTTAGCTAATTTGCAAACAGAACATGAAAGAGAGGCATTAGAAACAACATTTTTATTTCCCAATAAACCATTTTTAAATAAATGAGATAAAACAGCAGAGTTAGGATGACCCAATTTTCTATGCCAATCCTCATAAGAATTCAAGACATTATTACAAACAAGAGATAAATGACTAGAAATAAACTGAAGTGGAAACAGTCTTCCCACTTTAGGCCCCTTCGCAACCACCTTCCCCGACACCTGTTCCTGCACAAGGCAACCATCACGAGAAAAATTTACATTACAATTATTATCAACCAATTGACCAGCAGATAATAAATTGGAAGCAAGTCCAGGTGCTACAAACACATCCCGAAAATCAGAGTTGAGGTCACCAACATTCGTGATAGAGAGAGCATTACCATCCGCAATTTGAATTTTCTGATTACCATGGTAAGAATGTAAATTGTGCAAGTATTCAGAAGAGGCTGTCATGTGATTGGATGCACCAGAATCAAGAAACCACGGGCAGGAAACATTCGAAGACTTACCCTGAATTCCCAATGTTGAAAGAGCGGAAAGTACCATCTGTTGGATTATTTCAGGTTGGAGAGCACCACCATTAGATGGATTGGTGATGGAAGGACCAACTGCAGAGCTTGTACTAGCAGGAAATGCTTGCACCGAACGTTGTGCTGATCGTGGAGGACGAGTGGGACAATCAGAGATAATATGGCCCCACTGCTTGCAATAGTTACAAAACTTCTTACTGCAACTCTGAGCAAAATGTCCAAATTGTTTGCAAGAGAAACATTGGACATGTCGAATATCACGACCTTTACCTCTACTCTGAGGAGCATATGCAAACATAGCAGACTCAGAAATGACAACATCGTGAGACATGGATCCTTGAGTAGCAAGACGTTGTTCCTCTCTGAGAAGTTCACCAACACATGTATCTAAAGAAGGAACAGGATTCCTATTCAGCAAAGCACCTCTGGCAACCTCAAATTCTGCACGAAGCTTCATGAGAAATTGATCTCGCCTACTAGTATTGTAGACCTCTTGGACATCCGCGAGAGAACTCTTGGGAACATCAACATGTATAATCGCAGAGTGTTCTGTCCACAAATTCAAAAAACCAGAATAATATTCTTGAACAGACAGATTGCCTTGTTTGTAATTGGCAATGTCTAGCTCCAACTGAAAACGTTTGGCCGCGTTGTCTAGGTTATAGATACGCTTCAAGTAGTTCCACATTTCTTGGGCAGTGGAAAAAGATCGCAAATTATTAATCATGTGAGGATCAATAGTACCGAGAATCCAAGTGATAATCTGAGCATCTTCTATTTCCCATGCATCTAAGTCAGTTGTCTCCAACGGTGCCAAAGAGACATCATCCAAGTGACTCCATAATCCTTTCCCTTTGACATACATCCGAAACTGAAATTCCCAAACAAGATAATTCTTTCCGGTAAAACGAACACAAATATGATCTATCTCTTCTTCGAAAGCCATAATATCAGAGATGACTGAAGAACAATTTTGTTAACGTGAAACAAGAAACACCAACGGAACACTGAAGAAAATACTTGCCGACACCAAATAAACACCCCAATTCAGGATACTCGCCGACACGAAGTCAAAACCCTAATTCAGAATACTTGCCGACACCGAGTCAAAACCCTAATTAAGAATACTTGCCGACACCGAGTCAAAACCCTAATTCAGAATACTTGCCGACACCGATACGATAACACGATCAAAGCAAACACGATTTGTAAGCACCCGAGATTAGAATCGCAATCTTGGAAGAGATTACCGAGAACCGAGATGATTTCAATTACCGAGAAACGAGATCTACCGAGACGATTTCAAGAGCAACCCAGTGGGGTGTCGCTGAATAAAGCCAAGATTAACCTAAAACTCACAGGTTTGATCGAAAACCTACTGATACCATGTCAACAATTCTTGGCTTGATACTTTTCTCATTATTATTTCTCGTATATATAAAGGTTACAGGGCTATATTGGTAATTACACTAAATAATTATATTTAAACTAATTCCTATTCACAACCAGAGTCTTTGTACAACTGTAGGTGGGGTTGCATTGGACCGTACTTGAATGTACAATAGAGCATTTTCAAGTAGGCACTCATTGAAAGAAGAGTTTGTTCTTAAGGTTAAAGACTTGGTGAAGAGCATTTTGAAATAACCCATTTGTAAGTGGGAGGGAGGGATAAGGCGCTTGTGCATAAAATACAAGTGTTTCAAGATAAGTACATAAACTAATTTTAGAATTCACATGTATCGAGATGTATTTCAACAAGACTATTTGATTTGGATTGAACATGGAGAAGTGGAGTTCAATGTTGATACACGGGTTGGTTAAAATAGTAGTGAGCATGTGCGTAATGACAACTAATTTAAGACAAAGAATCAAATGATGTATGATGCTTTTAGGCCTCATGGAGGTTTCTCTCACGGGAATGAGGAAATTTTGGAGGAAGAGTTTCCCAATGAAGAAGCTAAACAATTTTATGATAAGTTGATATCTTTGGCATTTTTAAGTTAAACAATTTTCATTGGAATTTCAAACCATCAAAGTCCAGTTCTCACTTGGCAATCGAATAATCCATTAGCCCACTACATGCATCACACACATCAATTCACGCATATCACATAGCATGCATTGATGAATGCATTGACCCAAAACATACCATGCATTAACAGTTGCATAGACGTAGAACATATCATGCATCTGCCCAAAACATGCATACATAGCATAAGTCGGGATTTTTTGACCGCCCATGGAAGTTCAAATTAATCCCCATCTAAACCGTTGCAATTCCTCAAGCAGGAATGCATATTGGTTCCCCTAGTAAGTATTTTCCCCACAAAGCCCTTTCCAAAGTTTTCCCCAACAAAGCTCGCTCCCCAATGAGTCTTCAGGGTATCTTATCTAGTAGATGGTCGTCATAAAAGATTCATGCTAACTCATGAGTAGGTATCGACCTTTCATATCAATAACAAATCAATATGTCTCCCAGATCTAAGTATCGGCCCTCGTGTTGATCACGGTCTCTTTTGTTTCGACCTAAGTATCGGCCCTAGTGCCGGTGACAATCTCTTTTATTGTGATATAAGTATCGACCCTCGCGTCGATCATGGTCTCTTTTGTTTCGATCTAAGTATCATCCCTCACTGGGGTCATGATTTAAGCATCAACCCTTACCCGGGTCATGCTCCTTAATCTAAGCATCAACCCTCACCCGAGCAATGCTCCTTAATCTAAGCATCACATGTCCCTCACTCGGGATATGGTCTATCAAAAACACTTATCCCTATCCCAAGACATGGTATATCAAAAACACTTATTCCTCACCCGGTACATGGTCTATCATAACATCAACCCTCACCCAGAACATGGTCTATCAAAAACACATATTCTTCACCCGGGACATGGTCTATAAAAAACATGTATCCCTCACCCGGGACATGGTATATCACAACACCGACCCTCACCCGGGTCATGGTCTAAAAACATTCCAAGTTGCTCTATTAAACCTTAAAGAGCCTTTCAAAGATTTTCCTTTTGAAAATTTTCCCTGTTAATCCTCAGGGAAACTCCCATCTATTTTAGGAGTTCACTCTATTAGATGTTTTCTCTGTTAATCCTCGGGAAAACTTTCATCTCTTTCGAGATTTCGCTCTGTTAATCCTCAGAGGACCTCTCAAAGGTTTCATCTTTTGGAAGTTCGGCCTATTAATCCTCAAGAAAGCTTTCATTTTCAAGAGTAAGCTCTGTTAATCCTCCTAAGACCTCTCAATGTCTTGTCTGTAGGAAGTTTTCTCTGTTAATCCTCAAGGAAACTTCCAATTCTTGAGTGCGCTCCGTTAATACTCAGGGGACCTCTTTGTGTTTTCCTTTATAAAGCTTACTCTCTTAATACCCAGAGAAGCTTCCAGTTTTCTATTGAGGGCTTATTTTGTTAATACTCAGAAAGTCTCTCAATTATTTTACTTTCGAAAGTTTGCTTTGTTAATCTTTCAATGTTCATCAAAAAACAAAATTGACGATACAATTCTAGCCTCTAGATGGGTGCATATCCCTCATGTCCTCAGTAAACTTATTCCTTCATACATTTCTCAATTTCACTACCATTTTTTTCTTAAAGGAAAAAATTGGGGTCTTCCATTATTTATTTTTCCTCCACCACAAACGTGCGAAGACTTCGTGTTTCACACTATCAAAATTTCACGAATCAAACTAATTCAACATTTTTGCAAATAATTGGAAGGGGTGGATGTACATACACACTTTCCTTGAGTGACTATTGATTGGTATACGTCGCATCGTTCGGTCACTAAAATTAAAACACCTTAAAATCAACTCAAACACACTCAAATTATCTTGCACGCCCCTGTGCATCAAATCAACCTCCCCCTGCGTTCGTCGAAATCAATTTCATAAATTAAAACCAACCAACCCACAAACATTTTTAGCTGAATGACGGAACTCTGAATTCTCCATTTCACTTGGGGCTACGTAGGCACGTGATTTTGAAACCCTGACGAGATCAATAATAAAAAATATTCATTTTCCATTTTCTTTGTAAATAAATAAAATAAATAAATCAAGCAAACAAACCTAAGAAAACATTTAACCCTATACTATTAGGAGGTTCCCATTGAGTACAACAAATGTAAGGGGTGCATAACCGACTCCCGAAATCTAAAGTGGTTGGGATACCATGTTTTGTTCTTTAAGGATTCTATCAATGTTTCCCTTAAAATAAAAACTTTTGTGGTGACTCTGTTATATTTCAAGTGTGTGATGCACTCGGGTATTTTTTGCAGCATGAAAGCAGTGACAAATAAGACTAGAGTTGAAGGTTCCATATGCACCAATTATATACATTGTGAGAAAACTTACTCTTGTTCTCATTATTTCAACTCATTAGATTTTTTTCCAACCACAAATATTAGTAAAAAACTCATTCAAACAATGATGACATCCTACCAACGTTTTCCATCCAACATAGTGGTGGTCGACCAAGTGGGAAGTCTTGAAAACATTATTTATTAGATAAGGAATGGAAGTTTTCACATGTATATGTCTTGATAATTTATGATAAGGTTAAACCATATCTTGAATAAGTATCCATCATAATACATCAATCACTATCTTAATGTATAGGCTATTTCTTATTCCACCCGATAGTGTAAAGAAATATCCTATGCATTTCTAAAAATACACTTGAAAAACTGGAAATATATTTCCAAGGCACACTTTTTTAAATTACACTTACGTAAAACTGGAAATGCACTTCCGATATATACTGGAAATACACTTCTAGTAAAGTCAAAAATTTGATCACTAATACGGTATTGTGGTAAGAAATCTAAAGATTCACAATAATTCTTAAGGCGTTTAATTTCACCATAAAGATCTTAGATAAGTGTTGATTTCATCATTTTTTTTGTTTGATCTAAAACAAAAAGAATATAAAAGTAGGTGAAAAACAATGATATAGGCATGACAATGAACCATATGACAATAATATTAAAAACAACTGCACATCTTCCTCATCTTATTATAAAATAAAATGTTAAATTGAAGCTATTGTAAGTACAAATTGCGCCTAAGAGGGGGGGTGAAGATATGACAGTTTCCAAACCACAAGAGACCAAAGTATTTTGAAAAGAGAAGCATTCTTGAGGAAAAGAAGAGAGAATACCATACTTTGGAGTTTGAACAATCTTTCTTGAAAAGAACTTGGTGAACCTTTCCTCTTGTTCAATAGTGAGATATTTGAGTAGAGGATTCCCCAAAGATGATGAAGAAGCTTTGCCCTTGCCTTTGCTTTGGTCTGAAACTTTTCTCTTTTGCCTTGAAGCCATGGATGAAACTGATTTTCGGATTAGGGTTTGGTTGAGAGAGAGAGAGAGAGAGAGAGAGAGAGAGAGAGAAGATGAATTTTTGATAAGGTTTAGTGTTAGGTTTTGAAGAATAATGGTATTATAATTGATTTGGAAAAGAGATATTTGAATAAGATAAGATTGGGAAGTGTAGAGTTATGAGTGGGTAATAAAAATGGTCAAAGATAGGTGGAAGGGTAGGTGGAATAAAGATAAAAAATCTGACCAACATTAAAGTATCATAAAAGCAATTCGCAGCAATCGATTTGCACAGCAGGTGCAATTGATTTGCATTCAAACAGAAAGCGCGGATTTAATAAACAAACAACAACCCATCGATTTGCATAAATAGTGCAATCGATTTACATTAAGACAGAAAGAGTAAAATTAAAAACAATCAGCAACCAATCGATTTGCATCAAGGGTGCAATCGATTTACATCAAATAAAAAAGCATAAAAACTTAAGTTAGAACCTACTGCTTCAGAATAAAATCGATTTGCATATATGGCCAATCGATTGTAGCATAGAAAAACATGAAAAACATATAACACAAACATTGTTCAATCATGTTTTATAAGCATAATAAGATAATTTTGCATATGTAATATACATAGAAGCTTCACAAAATGAAATTGTGAAGATTAAATTTGAAAAAGTTGATAGCATGCACCTTAAATAATGAAATTGATTTGATGACGAGTCGATAGATTTTATCATACATCATGTTCGTCTAAGATACCAAATTCTCTCCGAATCTTGAAAAAAGAATCTCGTGCCAATGGTTTCGTGAATATATCCGCGAGTTGATTATGAGTATCGACGAATGTGACTTCGACATCTCTTTGAAGTACATGATCATGAAGAAAATGACGTTGTATGTCAATGTGTTTGATTCTTGAATGCATGACCGGATTTTGTCGTAATATTGATTGCACTTGTGTTGTCACAACGTAGAGGAATGCATCCTAAATCGAGTTCGTAGTCCCGTAGTTGTTTCTTGAGCCAAAGTATTTGTGCACAACAACTATCGGTTGCTATGTATTCTGCTCGGTCATGCTGAGAGCAACACATGCTTGTTTCTTGCAAGCCCATGACACTAATGCGTTTCCAAGGATGTGACAAGTACCACTCGTGATTTTTCTATCAGTTTTACAACCTGCATAAGCCGCGTCACAATAACCAATTAAATTGCAACTACTACCTTTTCGATACCATAAGCCGACATTAGTTGTTCCTTTGAGATACTTCATGATCCTTTTTACCGCCTTGAGATGAGATTCCTTGGGATTTGCTTAAAAATGGGCACACAAAAAACACTAAACATTATGCCAGGACGGCTTGGCGTCAAATATAATAGTGAACCAATTATACCTCGATATTTTGTAATATCAATAGAGACACCGGATTCATCTTGATCAATAAAAGTTCCGGATCCCATTGGTGTAGACATTGTTTTACAATTATCCATGTCAAATATTTTCAACATTTCTTTACAATACTTGGATTGGTTGATGAAGATGCCGTCCTTTAATTGCTTGAGTTGTAATCCAAGAAAATAATTCATCTTACCTATCATAGACATCTCAAATTCTCCTTGCATTATTGATGAGAATTCTTCTCATAATTATTTGTTTGTTGAACTGAATATGATGTCGTCAACATAGACTTGAACTAATAACGTATGATTTTTAATTTTCTTTATAAACAAAGTCTTGTCAACTTTACCTTTTTCAAAACGTTTTTCACATAAAAAGTTTCTAAGACGATCATACCATGCTCTTGGTGCTTGCTTTAAGCCACGTGGAGCTTTTTTCAACTTGAATACATGTGAGGGATTCTTGAATTCTTCAAAGCCCGGGGGTTGTTTGACGTAGACTTCTTCATTTAATCAAGCAACCCTTGTTTCTGTTGGATCAAGATTTTAACAATTTTGCCACCAAAGAAATTACTGGGTCGAGTCGCGGATCAGTACGCTTTCTTTAAGACGTTTCACGGTACTGCCAAAATTATGCAAAGCAGCTCTTAATAACCACGACGCCTCCAGGATAAAACAACCCAGTTCTATACTATACGATTACTACTTGCACGGTAGATAATCGGTCTAGAAATACACCTTCAGATGGTACTAGGACCATTCAAATATGGTATACATACCATCTTAGTATCTGGTATAACGACCAGTCGTAGTAATTCCTCAAACCAAGAGAAATTTCAATAATTCTCTAAAGAGAATCCAAGAAAAAATTATACTTGATAATTTCTTAACTTAAACAAGGAGAAATTAACATTATTCTCTAAGGAGAATTCAAGAAAGTACTCGAAAAATTCAACGAGTAGAAAGAAAGGTGGAGAAGTTAGCGCTTCGACAATTCGAAAGACGCAGAGTTATGAGAGTGAGGAAGGAAAAACTCAAAATAAGTTTTTGGTGTGTTTTGGAATGAAACAAATGACTTCCTTATATAATGAAGTAAACTAGCCAAGATTTCTAATCTAAGCAATGTGGGACTAACGAGTTTTTTCAACTACCACACAATGTGGGACTTGACTTAGGAACTTTTTCAATTCATCTCCCTATATTGGAATATATACATAATGTTCCAACAATCCCCCACTTGAATTTAAAAAAGTGTTTCAGAAATAACGTCAGATGTTTCTAAGATTGTGCATAAGCAGAGGTGTCTACGACTTGAACCTTTGCGTAGCAAGTAGGATTCCGATTCAACAAGAGTGACACAATTGTCTTGAACTCTATCTCAGACATCAAACTCGTACACAACCTTTTCTTAAGGTGTATTCTTAACAGACTATGCTTTTAATGGCCCTGCACGTGTATCCCGGTTTAGTGAAGGCTCTAGGAATTCTGCCTCGAAATTCCATTGGAACCGGCCTCAGTTCCACAATCACATAGGTGAGTCTATCAAGAGTACTCCTGTAGCCTAGGTACTCCCTCATACAAATTATAGATCTCATTAAGAGTTTCTATTATCTCATCCTCTTATTACTTCAGGATTCACGCTTCTTTTATTTACTCTAGCATGATCGTCTCATATTACTCACAACTTGTTATTACCCATTGAACCTATTTCTTGGGATCTCCAGTCATTTAGGTCGGGTTACCATCATGAGCAACTCATTTCTGTGTAGGCATTAGTCCCATCTTTTTAGATGTATTATGGACTTTCTCTCTAGTTAATCCTTTCGTCAAAGGATCTGCTAAGTTTTCATCAGTGCGTACATGATCCACTCTTACAGCTCCTTTAGAGATACAATCTCTAAAGGCATTGTGCTTTCTTCTTATTTGACGTCTTTTACCATTATAATAACGATTCTCAATTTTTGCAATAGTCGCGGTACTATCGCAGTGGATCAACACAACTGGCATAGGTTTTTCCCATAAGGGAATCTCAGCTAGCAAGCATCTTAACCAACTTACTTCTTCACTAGCATTTGCTAATGTTATCATTTCAGACTCCATCATGGACTGAGCCAGGATAGTCTGTTTCTTTGATTTCCAAGATACAGCTCCTCCAACTATGTTGAATACATAGCCACTAGTAGCTTTGGAATTACCTAACAAAGTATTCCAATATGCATCACGGTATCCTTCAAGTACAACAGGAAATCTCTGATAAAGTAGGCTGATATCTATGGTCCTTTTAAGGTACCTCATGACTCGCTCAATAGCTTGACATTGCTTGTTACTCGGTCTACTCGTAAATCTGCATATCAATTCTACGATATATGCAATGTCGGGTCTAGTACAATCAGTGGCATACTTAAGACTGCCAATGATGCTCGTATACTTTGTTTGTCTTACACTTTCACAAGTGTTCTTAAACAATTTCACACTTGGATCATAAGGTGTGCATGCAAGTTTACAATCAAAGTATTTATATTTCTTTAAGATCCTCTCCACATAGTGTGATTGATTCAAAGAAATTCCTTGCTCGGATCTCGTGATCATGATACCAAGAATCACACTTGCTTCTTCGAGATCTTTCATATCAAAGTTGTTGCACCACAATGATTTCATAACATTAACGGCGTGAATGTTTGATCCAAATATGAGTAGATCGTCTACGTATAGACATATGATAGTGCAAATGCGATTCTCAGATTTGTAATAAACGCATTTGTCACTTTCATTCACTTTGTACCCATTTGATATTATTAAGTTATCAAACTTTTCATGTCATTGCTTAGGAGCTTGTTTTAATCCATACAAGGGCTTATCTAACTTACAGACCCTGTTTTCTTGTCCATGGATCACAAAACCTTTCGGTTGTTCCATATAGATTTCTTCTTCTAAGTCACCATTTAAAAAAGTTTTTACATCCATTTGGTGTACTATCAAATTATAAATAGGAGCAATTGAGATAAGTACCCTAATGGATGTAATTCTAGTGACTGGAGAGTAGGTGTCAAAGAAATCTACATTTTCTCTTTGTCTAAAATCCTTGGCTACAAGATGAGCCTTGTATTTATCAATAGTTACATCAGGTTTTAGTTTCTTTTTCAAAATCCATTTACAACCGATTGGTTTGCATCCAGGAGGCAAGTCTACTAGGTGACAGGTCTTGTTAGACTCCAGAGAATCTATCTCATCATTAATAGCTTCTTGCCATAAGTCTGCATCCAAAGATGACAGTGCTTCTTGAAGATTTATTGGATCTTCTTCTACATTATAGGTCGCATAATTAGGCCAATAGTCTTTAGAGACTCTTACTCTTTTACTTCTTCGAAGTTCTATTTCTACATTTTTGTTGCTTTCTGTGCTTCTTATCACAAGAATGTGACTTGATTGAGTGCCCCCACTATTTCTCAATTTTAAGGGAAATTCGTATTCATAGAAATCAACATCATTTGATTCTATGACCTCTTTTGCATTTAGGTCATAAAACATATATGCCTTACTGTTTACTGCATATCTAATGAATACATATTCATATGCTCTACTAGCGAGTTTAACTCGTTTCGGATCTGGATTTCTGGCATAAGCCCGACATCCCCAAGTTCTCAAATAAGACAAGATTGGTTGTCTTTTCTTTAATATATCATAAGGAGATATATTACTCTTTGACTTGGGAACTCTATTCAGGACATAACAAACAGTCAATAAAATTTCCCCCGACTAGTGAGGTGCAGCACCAGAATTCATCATAATTGCAACAACAAGTTCAGTAAAAGTTCTATTCTTTCTTTCTGCTTTACCATTTATTTCCGGGGAATATGGAGCAGTCGTTTCATGTACAGTTCCATGTTTATAAAAATTATTAAATAAACTAGAATCATACATATTACCTATCACTACAAATTCTTATTGAATTATTTTCAAATTCTTTACAAATTTTAAAAACTTATCAATTTCATTCACAAAAATATCATTCTTTCTAATGATGGTGTACAAAACTACCCCAATAAACTGACTAAATCTTGCTTTATTTAGAAGAAGAAGAAACATAAACATGATTCTTTATAATCTCGGGACCATACATGACATCTTTCAAGATTGAAGTCTTTTCACAGGTGGACCTTGTTCCACTTCTCCAATATCGACAACATTAGTGGTGTGGACATCTTCCAACAACACTTTCTTATCTTTAGTATTCGTGTATGTTTTAAACGTAACACGATCATAGGAAACACGACGAGAGACGCCTGTGTTTATCCACCAACCATCAGATCCATCAACCATGTTGATTTCAATGATCATATGAATAAATTTTCCATTAGCCAGGTTAACTCGTGCATTACGGGCTATACCAAGTTCAAGCATTACATGCTACATCTCTTAGCCATATGACTTAGTTTTCCACAGTTGAAACAAAAGGAAAATAACGTCATTTCTTTGAGGTGGTGGTTGTTGTCTAGTTGGAGCAATTGGGGCCATAAAAGAGGTTCCCATTCTTAATTCGGTTCACAATATTGCAGTGCTAATTCTATAATGATTTGCCATATGGCTTTAGAGCCACACCGAATTTATTTTTGTTGTTTAAAACAACCAAGACTTTTCTATTTAATCATGTCTCTGATATTCTTCTTTAATGAGAATAATCAGTCTCTAAATAAAAATTATTTTATTTTCTAACAAAGCATAATTCATAAAAACTTTCAAACTAGGGGCAGTTTGTCAAAAATAAAAGAAATTCGAATTGTATATATAAGTACATACCTTTAGTGATGATCTCATGAGCAATCTTTTGAAGTTTGTGACTTTGAGTTTCTACGGACCTTTCAACTACCATCGGATACTTCACGTAGCAGTTAAAATCATTCTTCTGTTCTCCAGCTTCTTCAATGTCATACTTGTTTTTCAGAGCCTCTTAAACATATTTTGAAGTATCATAGTTACTGTAATAGTCATACAGATCATTTGTGATTCCATTCAGAATGTTATAATCATTCTTTCTATAAGGTGATTTCTTTCCTAAGCTGTAAATTGTCCGCTTTAATCTGTGCAGCAGATTCAGCTTCAACACTATTACATGTTCCTTTTGATCCTCAGATTTCTTACCGTTAGTTTGTTCGGTTGATCCAAAAGGAGCAACAAAATGTCCTCGGTCAAAATGTTAGCTATCTTTTTCAACATTAAGAAGAAAATCATCATTTCTTGCCAACATTTGAAGTGACATCTCTCAAACATGGACGGTTTTGTCAAAGAAAGTATCCGCATAAGTACCAATAATTTCTTCAGTAGCCATGGCAATTCAAAACGTCTTAAAATTGTTGGATCACGATTTTAACAATTTTGCAACCAAAGAAATTACTGGGTCGAGTCGCGGATCGGTACGCTTTCTTTAAGACGTTTCACGGTACTGCCAAAATTATGCAAAGCAGCTCTTAATAACCACGACGTCTCCAAGATAAAACAGCCCAGTTCTATACTATACGATTACTACTTTCACGGTAGATAATCGGTCTAGAAATACACCTTCAGATGGTACTAGGACCATTCAAATATGGTATACATACCATCTTAGTATCTGGTATAACGACCAGTGGTAGTAATTCCTCAAACCAAGAGAAATTTCAATGATTCTCTAAAGAGAATCCAAGAAAAAATTATACTTGATAATTTCTCAACTCAAATAAGGAGAAATTAACATTATTCTCTAAGGAGAATTCAAGAAAGTACTCGGAAAATTCAACGAGTAGAAAGAAAGGGGGAGAAGTTGGCGCTTCGACAATTCGAAAGACGCAGAGTTATGAGAGTGAGGAAGGAAAAACTCAAAATAAGTTTTTGGTGTGTTTTGGAATGAAACAAATGACTTCCTTATATAATGAAGTAAACTAGCCAAGATTTCTAATCTAAGCAATGTGGGACTAAGGAGTTTTTTCAACTACCACACAATGTGGGACTTGACTTAGGAACTTTTTCAATTCATCTCCCTATATTGGAATATATACATAATGTTCCAACAGTTTCCAACAATCTTGAATGACAAGTCAACAACTTATACAAAAAAGTTTAATCAAATGATAGAGATGAAAGTTTGTAGGAATAAATATCACTTTGAGTGATGAATCAATTAAATTGATCTTCCATTCCAATAACAATAATTCACAAGTACTTAAAGTAATAGATTGCTCAAGTATTTTCTGGTTTGAATAATAAGAAAGTGTGCAGAAAATATCTTGGATAAGATTGAAGAATGACAATGTGAATTTCTGAAAATTTCTAAGAGTTTTTGATGGAAGAGGTGAGGAATGAATTTGAAATATGAAGTTTATATAGATGTTCATAACACCCATTTGAAATATCATAAGTTTCTGTATATTAATCATGAACCATTGCCAAGATTAAAGGAAAGGTATTAATGAAAAGGTGTGTGAGTAGGTGCTATGAAAAGATAATGTTTTTCAAAAACGTTCAGTAAGAAATCGATTTCACCTTTTTGCAAATCGATCGCACAACCTCTAGCAGTAAAAAAAATCAAAAAAATCTTCACTGCAAATCGATTGCACACCCAAAAACATAAGCTGATATTGAAAACACTCAGCAAGCAATCGATTTACAGTAAGTGTAAATCGATTTGCACATAGCGAAAATGCAATTTTTGCTTAAGAGATTTGTGATTTTAGAATGAGTATGCTATGAAATTTATGGTTTGATCTTTGAGCATCTAAGACTTAAGTATTTGGTGAAAATTGTTATTATACCTTTTGAAAATTGCCAAATGCTTGAATTATCGTGTCTTTAAACATGATGTCTTAGCTTGATTATCATCTTTGCCTTCTTGTCATTTGTGATTTGTCTTCATCAAAACAAAGTTCTTTCATTGAGAATCTTGATTTCACAGCTAGCTTGTTAATAACCAGTCTCTTGTAAACATAATGGCTCTTGAAGCACTCCCTTTGTCCCAACACAATTGAATGTAATTCATTGGAAAAACTAATCTTTTGGGGATTTTGGAGCAGAAATAAATATAATTCATCCAATAATTAACCATTTAGAGAAACAAACTCAGCCCATCTGGTTTCTAATTTCAATTTTTTTACAGTTATTCAGTCATACATGTTCTTACTAAATTGTATATAACTGATATTAAATATATTTGTATATAAAAGTTATCAAATATATTACTGAAAGAGTATTTTTATTTCAACAAAAAATATATTGGGGGGTTTAGTACTAAAAGTTGCTTAATCAACAACAAATCTCTAGCTTATTTTTAATGTTTTTTAGCCCTGTGTGCAGGGGCGGTTCTATAGCCCAGCGAGCCCGGGCACGCGCCCGGGTTCAACCCCTAATTTTTTTGTATTTCCCCCAATTTAATAGTCGATTTTTAAACGAAATCAAGGGCAAAATTAATAAAAATAAGGGTGTGAAAATTAAAACAGATAAATATCTAATAGTCTAGGTAGGCCCAACCCAATTAATTATTTATATATATTATATAGGTTAATTCATATAGTTAGTAGTAGACTAGTAGTACCTATTTGTAGTTCTATACGCTGTAGTACTGTACCACAATTGAAATTTACAATATAGATTCAATTTCGTTTTCATATGGTTAAGTCATTGCCAATTTCTTGACATAGAACCGCCCTGGTACTATACTGCAATGTTAATATAAATTACTTGACATATTATATATTATAATAAAATAGTTTAATGTTTTTTTAAATCTAAAATAGTTTAATTTTTTTTCTTATTATATATTTGATATTTATTTTTTTTAGAATTCTCTTTTAACTTTGTTGTTACCATTTATTTATTTTATTTTATTATTCAGTCTCGTCAATTTGTGTGTTACAAATTGTTTATTTATTTTCTTAGTATAGTATAGGAATTATACATGGATTGAATACAGTGAATCGAAGGATGCAATTTATTGTTTCTATTGCTTTCTCTTTATGGCGCCCGGGAGGGCCGAACACTTTGGTTACGAAGTCTTCAACAAAGACGGATTTAAAGATTGGAAGCATGTATCTAAAGGCTTTAAAGATCATATTGGTAGTCATGATAGTAAGCACAACTCATGTATGAAGCACTATGACGATTATAATAATCAAAGACAAAGTGTGACAAGTATCTTTGCTAGAGCAACTAGGGAATTAGAAGGATTGTATAAGATCCGTTTAACTTGTTCTTTAGATTGTACTAGATATCTCATAACACAAGGCATTGCTTTCCGTGGCCATGATGAAAGCTCTACTTCTCTAAACAAGGAAAATTTTAGAGAAATTGTGGATTGGGTAAAATCTAATGATGAAAAAGTGAGAGATGCTTTTGATCGTGGTCCAAAAAATTGCACAATGACTCCCAGTGACATTCAAAAGGAGTTTGCAACGTGTTGTGCACATGAAGTTACCAAGGTGATTATGGAAGAGCTTGGTGATAGACACTTTATGACTATTTATATATTGTCACATGTAACGTGCAGTTAAATTTTTTAGCCCAGGCTGCATAAAATTTCTGGCTCCGCCACTGCCTGTGCGCATAATCCAATGTGCTCAAAGTTTCTTCTAAGCAATGAACAACAGGGGATACTGTAGCTATAACGCACGTCTTGGTTCTACCTCCAAGTGAATCATGAAGTAAGCGAGTCAACTTACTATCCCTAAATATCAACAAATATCCATGTAAGCATACAATGAAAATGATAATGTTAGAGAACCATTAAATGAAGCATGATTAAGAACCGAAAATATATTTCCGATTTATACCAGAAGTGCATTTCCAGAATAAATTTTACCGTAAAATAGGGAGAAGGTGCGTGGATATTAACGGTGGACGGCCCATGGTCCGGTCGATAAGCTCTGATACCATATTAGAGTTTGACCAAACTCATCCTTACAAAACCGGTTGATTAGGTGAGGAGTGTCCTTCTATATATACTCTTTCAATGCTCTATCCCCAACCAATATAGGACTTTAGGATCTTCCTAATAAAGAGTATTTTTGGAATTTCGCGTGTTGCACTAGAAAAATATAGGGTGGAATAAGAAATCATCTCAAGTATATCATGATAAATATTTACTCATGAAATGTTTGGTTGATTGAAGCATATTCTTAGAGAGCCACTCTATAAATAATATAGAAGATTCATCTAGACAACTACATACAGAGTTTTCCATATAACCGAAGAAATATGTAAATGAGAAGACAAATAAAGTTACCAACAAAGACATGATTTCCTTATCTCAATATCCTTTATCAATGGCAATATCTTGGAACATATAATTTGTCAACAGGTACAAGTTTCATACCGAAGAATAGAGAAAAGTTAAAATAAAAAACAGTCAATAGTGGTGTGCATGTGAAAGATTTTGCTAAAAGAGGAAAAGATGATTTTTATTGCATAATCAAACATATCTATCAACTAGATTATTTTTGTTTGAACAAGAAGATTCCACTTTTTTATTGTGAATGATTTGACTCAACAAAAAATACGGATACAAAGGTTCATCCACAATATAAAATTATGGATATTAAGGTGGATAAGCATTATCATCCTTGTGATCAACCTTTAACGAAATGCTAAACAAATTTATTGTGTACCTTATCCATAAATATGTAGAGATATGCATTGAAGGTGTGCAAAAATCGCCACAACTATGGGACCAATAGGATGTTACTTGTTCTATCCACCGTTGAAACAATATCTCATTTGTAGAGGTGTAAAAATAACCCTAAATGACAAAGCCATAACATTTAGGCCTTCTATATGGTCTTCTTTTTGTAAATCCCGTACAAAATAATATTTTTAGAGAATTTCTTTACGGACCCCCTAGCGGGGAAAATCTCTGCTGGAAATCTGAAAATACCTATCGGAGATACATTTTCGAAAAAATTGGAATTTTGGTTAAATCGAAAATGCATCTCCGAAAACACAAAAAAAATGGAATTTTGATTAATTCGGATACGATCAAAATCCCAAAAAATTAAAAATTTTAATATATTGATTAAATCAGATATCATATAATTGATATAATTTATAAGTTATGAATAGTAATAATGATAATTATACGGTTGATATTTCTTTTCTAATTTCAATTATAAATTAAAAAAAATCATAAAAATTTAATCATTTTTTGATAAATTTCATATTAACAATTACTAAAATTATAACTAATACAATATAATTATAATTATATAAAAACAAATATGTTAATAATTATTAAATAAAAATTTAAAATAAAACAAATCAAGTAAGAACAAAATTATTTACTATTTTATTCTTATTTTAATATAAATTTCAAATTACATTAATTTTTTAAATAATTTTTTTATGTATCATAAAAAAAATAGTAAATAAAGTGTTAATTTAAATATTTATTAGGCTAATATTATTATTATATCTTGATTATAATGATAAATATTTAATAATATATTTTAATTAGTACAATTAATTATACTATTAATTGTATTGAATCACCATGATTTTAATTTTTTTTAATAATTATTGAATTTTTTCGGATATACATATCAAAAACATTCCAAGACCGATATGCATCTCCGAAACACCCTTTCTCCAAAAAAAAAAAGATATTTCAGAAAAGCATCTTCGATAATACTTTTTTTTTGTTTTTGTTCAAAAAAATAAAGTGATTTCGAAAATATATTTCCGAAATATAGAAGCATTTTGGTATTTTTGCCGCGGATGTCCAAAAAGATTGCGGAGTCCATAAATAAATTATCTATTTTTAAGCCCCTTCATATTTTTGGTTTTTAGGGAGCCTAAGTAAAGGGCACAAAATCAATTTACCGAAAATTTAAAAAAAAAAATCATTTTCCTTCAAAAATTAAAAAAATTCAACTTTTCCAAAAATAAGAAAGGTTAAATTTTTTATAAAAATATATATTTTTATCCAAAAAATAAAAAACTTCGATTTTAAAAAAAAATACTCATTTTTTTTTAAAATAAAAGAAAAGTTTGTTTTTTTTAAAAAAATCGTTTCTTTTCCAAAAAAGAGTCAATTTTTTATCGAAAAGTAAAAGAAAATCAATTTTTTCAAAAAAATAAATCAATTTTTTTCGTGAAAAATGAAAAGTCGGTTTTTTTTCCAAAATAAAAATGTTGATTTTTGTCAAAAAAATTTGATTTTTTCAAAAATAAGAAAAGTCATTTTTTCATGAAATTTTTTATCAAAAATAAAAAAGTTATTTTTTCGAAATCAAATAAATTAACTTTTTCGATAATAAAAATCTCGATTTTTGTCAAAAAAAAAAAAGTGGAGTTTTTCAAAAATAAGAAAAGTCCATTTTCATGAAACTAAAAAAATTTGATTTTTTTCAAAATTAAAAAAGTTGTTTTTTTCGAAAAAAATCGATTTTTTAAAAATCAAATAAATTAGTTTTTTTCCAAAAATAATAAGAAGAATTGTTATTTCGAAAATAAAATGATTTTTTCTTTAAAAAATAAAATAAAAAACTTTGTGGAAAAATTGATGGCCTTAAACCTCTACTTGAATTCAAAGGGCTCTTAGTTTTTGAGACCTACTCATTTTGGGGCTTTTAGACCGTTTCTTTATCAAATCCCCAACCTTCTAAGAAACTCGCGCGAAATTTCTAAAATTCCCCTATATTTCAGAAGTGTATATCCGAAGTCAGCAAAAAAGGGAAATTTGGAGATGCATCTCCGAAATCATTTTTTTTATTTAAAAAAAAAAGTGATTTCGGAGATGCATTTTCGAAAAGTTGATTTCGGAGATGCATCTATGAAAACACATGCGTTTTGCAGTTTAAACAAAATAGCTTCCCCTTTTTCATTTTACCCTAAAACACAAAAACTTTAAAACAACAACACACAAATCAAATGCTACTTCAAAACAACAACCATTTACTCTCCAACAATCAAAGGCTACTTCAAAGGCACCATCAACAAAGCTTCAAATCTGTAAGTTTAACAACCTTCAACTCTAGGATTGAAAATTATATTAGAGGTGTTAAAAATTAGCATAATGTAGTAGGTTTAAGTTATTATATATCATTGAGTGTGTTTAGATAGAAAAAATTGATTTTGAAGCATTTAGGGCAAGATGTGGGTTTTCGGCAAAAATGAAGTTCGCAGAATTGTTTTTTATTTTCTTGATAGTTTCTCCTACTTACCGGTTTCAATTTTTTCAGGATAATGTTAGGAAACCCCGCACGACTTAGACAGGGTAGGGAGACCCATACCACATCGGCTCGACGCGAGGGGCCTCACAGTTAGCATCGACACGAGGACGGGGTCGAGTACCAATTGCATATTTATATTTTATTCCTGATATTTTTGTATTCGGGTTGTATTATATTGACACTTAGCACTTACCCGTACAACTATTTTCGTATTTATAATATTGCTATTTTATTCATATTTAGGTGTTATATTTTGGGTTAATAAACTTTTTCGTCCCTTTAAATATCTCAAATTTCGTTTTTAGTCCCTCTCAAATTTTCCTTCTAGAAATCGTCCCCTCGAAATTTTTCTTCCGAACTATTGGTCCCTAACGTCAAATTTCGTAGCTAATCGATGGCTAAAGTCGTAGCTAATCTCTAGCAAATTTGACGTTAGGGACCAATAGTTTAGACAAAAAAATTTGAAGGGACGATTTCTTAAAGAAAATTTTTGGAGGGACTAAAAACGAAATTTGCAATATTTAGAGGGACCAAAAAGTTCATTAACCCTTATATTTTATTCGTATTTATTCGATTCTATTTTGAAGATTAATTTAAAATATCAGATTAATCATTGATTTGAATAAAAAGAAAAACTCAGAGCATATTTCAGAGATGCATCTCCGAAATAATGGATAATGTGAAAATAGGTATTTTCGGAGATGCACTTTCGAAAACATTCAAAAATAGGTGTTTTCGGAGATGTATCTCCAAATTCTGAAAAAAAAATAATAACTTTGGAGATGCATCTCCGAGGTTAAGAATATTATAGAATTTTTAGCAGAGATTCTCACTCAAAGAGAGTGAATAAAAAAATTGTCTATTTTTATAATTTTAGGCCCATATATTTTGGGGGCCTTAAAAGTTACGCCCTAACCCCCTTAATTGACAACTCTACTTATTTGTACAATAAATCACTAATAGATGAATTTGAAGAGACTTTTGATTGTCTAAATAGTGAAGCGGAAAGAGGACACTGAATGAAGATGCATTAGAGTATTATATATTATAAGTATTGTGTATTCCGATATACATGTTGTAACCAAGTTGCAGTATTGTGTCCCCTTCTATTCGTGTATCATTTCTATTATGAATAATGCTAAATGTTACGAGAGGTTTATAGCACGAATTGAGACGAATAGTAATTAATCCTTTTATTTTTGGCATCTGATGATATTTTTTTCGATTGTTGTGCATTATCCCACTCTTTTAATAATATAGTGATTTTCCTTGCTAAGATGATAGGATATATGAAATGGTGAGGAACATGTGGAACTAACATGTGGAACTAACATGCATCATATGCAATAGAATTTATGTAGATTTTTTTATTTAAATCATATTCTATGGTTGTTCTTCATTTCTTAAACAATTTTAAAAGGCTCATCAACATTGAGTTTGCAAAGAAAAAGTTTCGTCGTGTCTTTTACGGGAATAACATTTCGTACCATATAGCACTACTGTTCTATTATATATTTGTTGAAAGCTTTTCTTATAACTAGAAAATGTTGGTTTGTAATAACTTGATATTATTATCAAATCTCTAAAAATTATTCAGTATTTGTGAACTTTAAGATACATTTTATAGTCTTTTCTTAAGTTCTTAAATATATTTTTGTCTAGTCGTTTTATATGTTATGACAACAGAAGATTAACAAAGGAGGAAGTTGATGGAAAACTAAGATACAATATCAGACCAATACGCAGCGGATATGAAATTTTCCACACTTGTAGAAACTTTGATGATCAACAATAAATATAAGACGGCAAAATAAATGCACAAAAGAACACCGATATTTTTAATGTGAAAAATCCCTCAATATGTAAATAAAAACTATGAGTCGTCCAGACAAAAGAAATACATCCACTATAAATCTATAATCAATTGAGGATACAAAAGAATCTTAAAGTGATTCACAAACAAGTGCTAACAACCGCAAATCACAAAGCACAATTAACTTTCAAATAAGAATAAAAAAGTTGAAAAATAACCCAAATCTACAGCTCCAATGCGAGTCACATATCTCTCAGCTCAGACCTTGTTTTTAAATTATGAACTTTCAAAAGTTAGATATATGAGTTGCGAAGCCCATAAAATTTCAGCTCGATCCGACTGTGAACGAATTGGGGATTGTCAAATTGGTGGACTGGTGCAGAGAAACGGGAACGAGTTTCTCTCCTCTTTTCTCTCTTTTGAATCCTTATTTTCTCTCTATCTTTCTAAACCCTAAATTGACACTCTCCACTTAAATAAGTGAGACAAATGGGCAATTAATATTTGGGTTTTTCTCCATATAAGAAGGGAGTTGTCGCTACCGCGAAAATTAACAGAGTCTCCACTAACATATTTATCCTGAAAAGGAAGGGAATGCCAGCAAACCACAAAACAAAACAACGGTCTCACGACCAGAGAAAAAAGGTAAGGGAGTCGGTTACGCGAGGGGAAGGTGTTAGCACCCCTCGCGCCCATCGTACTCGATGGTATCCATGCTAGTGTCTAAATCTATGGGTGTGTAACAAATCTACGCTAATCTGGACTAAAATGCATGCAAAATGTAGGGAAAAGAAAGAGTTATACTCGCACGGACCCTACCCCGCTGCCTACGTATCCTTTTTGAGGAATCAGAGGTACCGTAGCTCGGCTAACTAGTTTCTGTTTGTTTTGTGTTTTTTAGGTGAACGAGTTACATTCACACTCTGCTGCTCGACCTTTGGAGACTTATGATTGGGAATGGAGCGGAAATAACAAGCTCTTAAGAAAAGAAAAATCAAAGAGTATGGTTTTTGTTTTAAAGAATGCATGAGGAAAACCTAAGCTAAGGGGGAAAGCTTGCTACCTAATGTTATCATACAAAGGGTACAAATCTAAACTAAAACTACCAACCTATGAGGGAAAAGGGAAGCAAACAATAATATCACACAAACGAGCCCCGCTCGTAAAGCAAACAAAGCCAACGGTACTGATCGAATGGTAGAAAAACAGTCCCGCCATAGCCAAGGGGAGCTACTCAACCCAAGTCAACCAAGCATTAGACCTCGCGAAAATGATCGGGACATAGACAAGAGGAGCGGATCCCTCTCAGCAACCAAGCCGTCACGGATCGTAAAGGAAAACGGTGCGTGCGTACACCGAGCGCCAATGTCAAGCGACGCGAGCTATAGGAAAGGCGGGGGTCCGGCTGCATGAACCCTTTTCCTGACATACTCGATAACAAGATCTTGTGCAGGTTCAGAAGCGAGCCACGCGTAGCATACGCATACTGAACAGACTCGATGAGACTGGGCGGGGGTTGATTGCTAACCCTTTCCGCATGCCTTCCATGAGGACTTAACGGAGTGCCATATAGGACTTATTACACCGTGACTCCCTGCCGCAAAGCACAAATGTAAACACACCACCAAAAACAGAGCCTCTTTCGAGGGCTTGGCCAGATGCATGTCTAGGTCCTACTTCTCATGTTAAAGGATGATGCGAGAAAACGATAAAGTGCGAGAAAAATAAAATGAAACGGGATCAATACCAAACGGATGATGATTTGTAAACTAAAGCGAAGAGAGCAAGGAAACTAGGATCCCGCGAGCGAGCTAGCAAAGCAAAAGCAAATAGTCAGCACACCGATTAGCCATGAAAGCACACAAAGGTCGACATGCGCGTCAAGCATAATCACAATACACCTGCAAGAGAAACAAGCAAACCAAACAAGCAGATATAAAGTAATAGAAGCGTGTCTCCAAGACGAGAACACGATGCGAGTGAATGGAATCGTGTTCCGCGAGTAAAGCGGAACACTCAAGTGATGAGTGTCGATTAGTGACTATCCAAATGCCTTGCACACTAGCACACAAGTTAGAGATAACAAAAATCCGCAATCGGAATTGCGTTATCGTATTATAAACTAAACCGAAAATGAAATACGGAGAAGAAAATGAAAATACGGCGAAAGCAAATCAAGACTCGAACGGGACAGCAACAATGCACACAAGAAAATATATACAAAATAGCGTCGGAACCAACAACAAACATCCATAAGTAGGCAAGACATCATTAGAAACAAAAGTATACCGTTTTAAGCGAAAATTGAACAATTAATACACTATTTAAGCATAAATCGAGCGAAAGTAAGATAGCAACATGAAATAATGCTCAAATGTTTGTCAAATATGTACACGAGTATTATGAAAACTAAAGCAAATATTTACAAGTCAAAAGGTACACCAAAACGGTCAAATCGGGTAAAAACGATAAAAACTAAACTTGTCGGAATTAAACCAAAATTTCATGGTAAGCTAAAAATATGTCAAGGAACTCAAATATGCGATCGGAATTTATTAAATCGGCTCGGAAGCACGATTTCCGAAACGGGACAGTAACGAAAATGATACAAAAGTCGTCCGAAACTGAAAATAAACCTCACCAACAGCTCCGAAAATATTATTCCACTCAAGAAATATTATTCACATTCGCGAAAAGTCCACACGGTTCAAGAGTTATGTTGTTTTGAAGTGAAGCCGACACACCGCGCGCGTTATGGAAAAATTCGGAACGAAAGCAAATAGCATGGTATAGCAGTAAGTTTTCAGCAACCAAAAGCATTATGTAACACTCAAACAAGTTCTATTACATCCATGAATGAACAATTAAGAAACAAGTCAAATGCATGATAGTTTTCCTCCAAATTCTATGTTTTTTATGAGTTGAAATGCAATGGAATGCAACAAAAAGTGGTCCACAAAAATTCTGCATTATTAGACTTTTTTAAAATAGTCCCAAAGAGCTCACAAACACCATATAAACTCAAGAATTTAGCTCATGCTAATTGGCACAAAGTAGCACAAGATAACACACAAAATTATAAGTTGGAGATTAGCATAAGCTAAACTTAATGAATCAATGACAAAATAACACAATTACAAGCAAAAAGTCATAACATATACATGTTGCAAAAGTGAAGATTTAACAATGACACACCACTAGAAATTTCCCGGAATGAATTAACAAAATTATCGGAACCTATACACACGCAAGCGGTTTCAAAAATGCGGTCGACTCAGTCAAGTTTCACCCGAAAAGTCAAAATCCGAAACTGCTACAGTAGCATAAAAATCGGGTGAAAATTGTCCGAATTGAAAAATCGTTTGCGAGAAGAGCTTCGAAACGATGAAGATAATCGGTTTTCATTAATCTTTTGTGTTAAAACAATTTACGGTTTAGAAGTTAGAGCAAAAACAAAAAAATTATGCCACTTTATGAGTTCACACAAGCATTTGAACAAACACTTGACATGCACATTTTCACCAAGCAATTTCTCTAACAATCAACATAGAAACAACAACATTATCATTACGTAATCGATTTTCAAGAGTCAAGCATATCAAGTAATCGATCGAATTCAACAACAATCAACATCATCATCATCAATTAATCAAGAACAAAATATGAATCTAGATTTGAATTCACATGACGATCAACAATTAAGCACTTAATTCGAGATCCGAAAACTTACCGGATGAAGATCTAAACCGACGCGCGAACACGGACACGACACAAACGCGAACACAAAAGCGAAGTCGAAGAGCGAATCCCGAGGGGAGTAAGAGAGTGGCGTGCAAGATCTTTAAGAGAGAAGAGAATTCGAACTCGAGATCTTGATCTTCAATCCATGTTGTTCTTGATTCTTGAAGAAAATTGATGAATATTGATGAAAGTTTTATGTAATTTGTGGTTTTCATCCAAGAGAATTGAGAGAGAATTGAGAGAAAGTGTTTTTGATCTTTTTGGTGAATTGAAATTATGAGAGTCCTCCCCCTGATTTGTGAAGAGCAAAATGTTTATATATTGTCAACGCGAAATATCCAAATTGCCTTCGGTGCGTCTTATTCTGGCTTGTTTTTAAGGAAGCTAGGTTCGACTCTAAATTCCGGAACGAAACCAATGCCACTGCGAAGATGACCAAATTCTTGACCCGTCGCCGCTAGAATCGTCTCAATCCGATAAGCGATGAAGAAATTACGCGCGTTTGAATGACGAGAAACGTCGATTCATCTGGCGCAACTGTGCAGAATCTTGTGAGTACTGCTCAAAGAACTCGATAAAACTTCATCTTCGGCTCGAAATATGAACAAGCTTGTGTGACGAAGAATCGAAGCTAACGAAATTTCTGAGAAAATGCCGCCGGAATAGACTTCATACGATAAAAATCGAAGAAGTTATAAATTTTCGAACTCGGCGCGACATACTCAAAAACACACTTTTTACCGAAACAACGCGACGATCCTTAAAATTCTGGGAGTTTTCCGTGCATAATTGGCCTTCGGTTCGAACATATGAAATCTTGGTAATGACGGTACGGAGCTTTAGTAAAATTTCCAAGCGAATCCGACGAGTGGATTGTGAGATATGAATTTTCTAAGATCCGAAACCATACATTCAACACTCTTTTTCACTGCAAAACCTCAAGTAATTTGCAAAATTGACGACATTCCTTAAAGAATTGGCTTCCGAGCCGAACACGAAAGTTGTAGATATCGTCGAAACAGTCTAGGTCACTCGGGAACTTAGCTCATATCACCTTCCAAATAGGACTTGTGAATTTTCTCGTATTTATACTATTTAAACCATTTTTCACACCTTATCTTCTTAAACCCATGAAAACTCTTTATTATTTTTCTTCAATTTTTAAATGACGAAATAAACGTCATTATTAACTTATAGCTCAAATAAAGAGGGCAAATTTTGGGGTGCAACAGCTGCCCCTATTCAAACTTCTTGAACCTGGCGAGTGAGAAACGAAAGTTTCGAACCATTGAGGTGGAAGGAGGTTGAATACTAGAATGAACTCGAAAATTTGCACTCTTGATCAATAGAAGATTACATCTTGCAATAAGAAAGAATGTACCACCCCGCGAGCAGGGAGAAAAAACTTCAATTGATCTGGGCATTGAGAATAAGTAAGCCTTCATCTGATCTGACAATGTAAGGGAGAGGGATACAAACTTCTTCTGATTCGAATCATCAAGATAAGCGCCCGTAATGATTAGGCGAGTTGCTCTCTGGGAGGAATTTGTATCTTGATAACTTTCATGCAGAAAGAAACATATATGATATGATTTATGCATGATGCATGTATGAATGTCGTTTTATGGAGTAGTATCCCGATGATGGAAAAACTACATGCATAAAGAATGCAATGTGGGGGTATAGAATTCTGCGAGGAGTACAAGACGAGTGACCAGAAGTCACAACTACGAGCTGGCAAAGATGGATCAGAAATCTGCTGGAGACGATGAAATCTGGATGCGAGCTCTGTTTGGGGAATAAATCTTGCTTGAAGATAAGAACATCCCACTTACTTGCTTGGGGGGGAAACCCTGGCAACTTCAATGGAGAAGCAAATTCTCGACACTCCGGGGATGTGGAGATAAAGGCAAGTCATGGAGACAACTCTAATGGGGAGTGACCAACTTGCTTGTGTAGGACGCATTCCGCTGGGGAAGTCCTAGATGAGAACAGATTTTGTTGAGGATGCGCGTGAATCTCTGCTGAGGAAAGAAATTCAATGGGGAAGATGAATTCTTCTGCACAGCGATCTGCTAAGGATATGAGAGATCCGCTTGGGATAAGGAACTTAGCATAAGAACCTTTTGTTAAGACAACTCCACTGGGGAACAAGATGACTCTCTCGGGGAAAACAGGTCAATCTGTTGGGGAGAGAAAACCTTCACTGGGGAGAATGAGGAATTCGGGCAAGAGACCTCATTAAGAGCCTGTTGGGGAATCAGATACCATTCTATCATGATTTAACTGGGGAGAAGGTATTCCACCGGGGAATAAGACTTCAGATGCACGGGGAATACATCGAAACGTGCTTTGCTAAGGATATGAGAATCTTGGAACCAAGAAAGTCTCATCTGAATGCACTCAGCTGGGGAGTGAGAATCTCTCATAGCTAGGTCCGCCAACATGCTGATACGAAGCGCTTGCAAGGATGTACCTGCGAGACAAACAAAAATGAAAATGCCCTAGGATATAGCATGATATCTTTCACAGGATCTCCTCACATGGCAGAGAACGGTAATGCTCACCCACAATGGGCAAATGCAACAGCAAACAGATTGTCAGACATCTTACCTTTGAAACTTTCCATACAGGCAATGGATTCAATGAGTTGACAAGCAAGCAGTGATTAGAACACCAAACAAGTATCGGTCCGAGTATCAAACAGGCATTGATTCTCCAAGAGAATGCCACCAGGAATTATGCTAAAGGGGTCAAGCAAGTGTTGACTTCAAAGAGACCAAACAGGCATTGGCTTTCATAGTGTTCTGCATATTCGTATTGATTGTAAAGATGTCAATCAAGTAATAGGCTTACAGACACATTGGAGTGTATATGACAACTATCTGCAATTGTTGGAAATCCATGACACGAAGGTCGGAAACACAATGAATGGTTGTAAACTCACGACTCGGGGGTCGGAGAGCAAATGAAAGATTGGAAACTTGCGACTCAAGGGTCAGAAAGGAATCAAACTCACGGCACGAGGGTCGGAAACTCATGACACGAGGTTCGGAAAGGAGATAAACCCACGACACGAGGGTCGGAAAGGAGATAAACTCACGACACGAGGGTCGGAAAGGAGATAAACTCACGACACGAGGGTCGGAAAGGAGATAAACTCACGACGCGAGGGTTGGAAAGGGATCAAACTCACGACGCGAGGGCCGGAAAGGAGATAAACTCACGACACGAGGGTCGGAAAGGAGATAAACTCACGACTCGAGGGTCGGAAAGGAGATAAACTCACGGCTCGAGGGTCGGAAAGGAGATAAACTCACGACTCGAGGGTCGGAAAGGAAATAAACTCACGACACGAGGATCGGAAAGGAGATAAACTCACGACTCGAGGGTTGGAAAGGAAATAAACTCACGACACGAGGGTCGGAAAGGAGATAAACTCACGACTCGAGGGTCGAAAAGCAAAGAACAACTCACGACACGAGGGTCGGAAACTCACAACTCGAGGGTCGGAAAGCAAAGAACAACTCACGACACGAGGGTCGGAAACTCACGACTCGAGGGTCGGAAAGCAAAGGACTCACAACACGAGGGTTGGAAACTCACGACTCGAGGGTCGGAAAGCAAAGGACTTACAACACGAGGGTTGGAAACTCACGACTCGAGGGTCGGAAAGCAGAGGAATCTGATGTCCACATAACAGGACTCTGGTTGAGGGATACCAATAAGCAACGGTTGCAACCTCTGGAAGGGATTTGAAAATCGCACTAAAATGCAAAAAGATACCACCAAAGATTAGACTTTCAGCTTCAGACCATTGAGGATGACGACCCTGATGGTTCTCAAGTTCATAAGTTGTTTAGCTCACACCTGAACTTTAAACTGAACACCTCCTGATAAGGATAAAATGCCACTACATAGTGTCTTGCCCCAGCCTGTAAGGACTTTGAAGAAATTTGTCTTGTAAGGACCTTCTGATATCTGTTCATATCAAACTCACTTGCCCCAGTATCAAGAATTTCGGCACCATGCCCCTGCCTGACTTGTATTATAGGTAGCTTCAGCTACGCTTGGGTGAATGCCCCTGATTGCTTAGCGTTTTGAGAGATTCTTCGAATCTTGACCTGATTGCCTCAGATTGATTGAAAACTTACTCGCTAGAGTAATCAAATGCTTTTGTGCCCCCGAGGGTGATCGGACTTTGAAATATTGCTGCCTCTGCTCAACGGAGTTTTGAAGACAACTTGTCCTTTGGGAGGAATAAACTTTTCATCTGAAGTTCATGATGGAAACTTTCTTGATGTTAAGCACTTGTTCACATGCAAAGAATGTTTATTATGAGAAATATAATTCTAATGCAAAGAGTATGTTTGTCTCAAAGTTTAAAGAAACTTTATGAAAGGATGTCGTAACATCGAATTTTTTGAAAGAAAGATGGTGTGATACCAACTCAAGCGCTTAGCGGATCTCCTAGGAGTCAGCTTACCGTATTCTCGTGTATAGTCTGCTTTCGAATTAACCCATGCTTCAGTTAGGACTTTTAAGGGTTGTAACGTGGCCAGGTTCACGGTTTTTTAGAAAAAAAAGATTTTTAGGCTCAAACTATTTGGTGCCCACCCCCTTCGTGATGTTCTCTAGTCCTAAGTTCAATTAACTTGACATGAGCATTCATCTTTCAAGAGGAACTTGAGATGGTTGAAGAGTCAAAGAGACGTTCGGACATGGCAGTCACTTTACCTTTCATTTTTGGTGTCCGATCACACAACTTTATTCTTTGGCGAGGATCACTACGCCAAATTTGGCTTTTAGCAGCACCCCTACGAAAGCGCTTTTAGAAAAAGCGCTGGCATAGGCTTCGCTAAAGACAAAATTAAAAAACACGCTAAAAAAGCGCTCTAATAGTGGGGGGGTATGAAAGCGCTTTTAAGAAGCGCTCTGGTAGGGGGGGTTATGAGAGCGCTTTTCAAAAGCGCTCTGGTAGGGGGGGGTACGAAAGCGCTTTACAAAAGCGCTCTGGTAGGTGGGGGGAACGTGGGGGGAACGAAAGCGCTTTTCAAAAGCGCTCTGGTAGGGGTGTTTAATGAGAGCGCTTTTTGTCAAAAGCGCTGGTATAGACCAGGCTATGAGAGCGCTTTTCAGAAGCGCTTTAGTAGCCTTTATTACTAAAAATTAAAAACCAAAACACGCGTTACTGTTTCTCACTTTCTCTCTTTCTTTTTCTCTCTGCACGCGAACCAGAACCCACCCCTCACCGTCGTCGGTCCTCCGTCCACCACCATCGCGAGAACTTCTTCTCCTCCGTCCACCACCATCGTTTCGTCTCCGTCTCTTCTCCGTCTCTTCTCCAGAAACGTGTGATTTCGGGCTTAGGGTTTGTTCCAGAAACTTCTAAGTGATAGGGTTTTGTGTTCTAATCCACAACCCTAGATTCTCATTTCGTGAAAAAGAAGGTAAATTCTCTTTGAAATCTTCTTGTATCTCAATTGTTATTAGTTATATTCTTCTGTGGTTTTCTGTTTTGGACTGTGTTTGTGCGTTGTCTCAGTAGTTGTCAAACTCCCTTGAGTATGAAAATCCTGTTTGTGCTACATCTCTTTCACGTTTTTCTTTTTCTGAAACTGTTCTCTCTTTTCATCTGTGACTGTGGAACCTTTTCAAGATGGTGACATGAAGTTTTGGATAGATTTTAGCCACTGTCAGTATTTTTGAACAATTTTAGTCACTGAATTTTATTAGATAATTTTAACAAAGTTATAAAATAGAAAATAAAAACTGCTTAATCCTTTATTATAGTGTTTAGAGAGACCAAAATATTGTGTTAAAACTGTTAGAATGCTTCTTTACTCTATATGCAAGAGTACATTGTTACTCCTTAATTTAGTTGAATTAAAGTGATTGAGGTAGGTATGAAATGTAATGAATGAATTTAATTCAATGGGCACACAGTAGTACCGAAGGACAGTTTGCTATTTCACTTTTGTTTTTTGGAAACAGACTATAGTTTTAAGATCATGTCCGTCCACTTATAAGATGCAGCTCAAGCTCGTGCGCTTGTCCCACCCTTGTTTTCCTGGTACAGACCACAATTTTAGGCTGACATCCTTAATAGTATTCATCTGTTTATTAGGTGCAGCTCAAAGTCGTGTGTCTATCCCACCCTTGTTTTTCTAAAAAGACTATAGTTTTAGGCTCACATCCTTAATAATGTCCATCTACTCCATTATTTTTTTGAGACTTTAACCAGTCAGTTTGCTAATTCTAAATAAAATCATAACATGTATGCTTTTTAAATTGATTTCAATTATTATTAAAATTGTCATAATTTGTGTTTATTCTATATAAAGAAATTACATAAAAATTCTCCAAAGGTCTGTTTGGGAGGACAATTTTGAAAATAAGGAATGACTTATTTTTTAAATAAAACATTAAAATATTTCTAAGTATATATATTATGGTTTTCTTTAAAAAAATAGTAATTAAAATCTTAAGTATATTATAAGATATAGACATAAAACTATTGTTGATTTCCTTTGTTCAATCGATTTTGTCTTGGTGGTTACTAACTTTGTGAATTTGCTATAGGGGTAACTTGTGTATAGTGAAAGTTTGATCGTTTCCCAGCCTAGTTCGACGTTTGGCGTTTTCTTGAGTTCGGTAACATCCGAGGTAAATTTCTTTCTCAAATTACTGGTATTATGATGAATTTGTCTGAAATTGTGTGATTATATATGTTACGTTTTATTGCTTCGGATTCATTCCGTTTATACTTTGCGTTTTGACAGAAACACATTAGTTTTATGTGTTTATAGAGTTAATATAGGAGGTACTTACTAACTTTGTGAATTGAATTCGCCATAGGGGTTACTTGTGAAGAGTGGAAGTTTGACCGTTGTTGTTTAGCTTAATTAAGACATGGATAAGACATGGATGAATTCAAACCGATTGTCGAAAGAGTACGAGAAAGGGGTATGGGAATTTGTTGAGTTTGCGGTTGCGAACTCCAAAGACCCGCTTCGAATGCCGTGTCCTTGCTTGGGTTGCTGTTATGCCGGGGGTAAGGTTGACGGGAATCAGTTGGGATCTCATTTACTACGGTTTGGAATTGATAGAAGTTATACATGTTGGACAATGCATGGTGAGAAAAGTACCGGGAATGCTGGGTCGAGGTGTAATAGGAAGTATGCTTCAAACGACGATTGCACAGACACATACGATTGTGATCGAGTCGAAGAGATTGCAGAAGCGCTGGAAGAAGATCTAGCGGATTGTCCCAAAATGTTTGAGAGGTTGGTAAGCGATGCAGAGAAACCGTTGTATGATGGTTGTTCAAAATTCACAAGATTGTCTGCGGTGTTAAAGTTGTACAACTTAAAGGCGGACAATGGATGGTCGGATAAAAGTTTCACAGAGTTATTAGCCCTTATGAAAGATATGCTACCAGAGGATAATGTTCTTCCCAATCGAACGTATGAAGCCAAAAAGATGTTGTCTTCTATTGGAATGAGCTATGATAAGATACACGCATGTCCAAACGATTGCGTTTTGTTTCGAAACGAGTATGCAGCGTTGAATGAGTGTCCTAAATGTGGTGCCCCTCGATATAAGAAAAAGTTGTCTCCTGCTAAAGTCTTATGGTATTTTCCTATAATTCCGAGATTTAGACGCATGTATCGTAGTGAGACCGATTCAAGACACTTGACTTGGCATGCAGATGAAAGAATTATTGATGGAAAGTTGCGACATCCGGCAGACTCACCACAATGGAGTAAAGTTGATACTGAATATCCTGAATTTGGAAAAGAAGCAAGAAACCTTCGGTTGTCATTGTCTACTGATGGAATGAACCCGCATGGTATTCAAAGTATCTCGCATAGCACATGGCCTGTGATTCTTATGATTTATAACTTACCTCCGTGGCTATGTATGAAGCGTAAGTACATGATGTTATCTATGCTAATTTCTGGGCCTAAACAACCAGGGAATGACATAGACGTATACTTGGCACCCTTAATCGAAGATTTAAAGTTTTTGTGGGAGAGAGGTGTGGAGGTTTACGATGGGTATAGGAAAGAAA